>NC_132885.1:6469514-6769514 GCF_030463535.1 Salminus brasiliensis | reverse complement strand
GGAGAAATATGATTGTATGACTATATCCATTTATATTTCTGGAGATAGCTCAGCGTAATGTCCTTTGAATCAAATAACCTGCACCATATATCAACCAGTGTCTCCTTTCATAGGAGCAGTCCAGGTCAATTCAATATACTGGACCAGACATCACTGTATCATGGTTTTAAATGGAATTCCAAAGGCAATATTTTCCAGACTTTATTCAGCTTATATCAAAGCAGGTATATTTACTCAACCGTCACAGCCAAGACCACCGCAATTTCACAGGTTTAATATATAGGGTCTTGGTGTCATTTTTGCACCTATCGATGGTGGCTGGTGAGTGTAGCTGATGAAGCTTAATGTGATTTTTAGATGCTTGGTGTTTTTTATGGCTGTGGAGAAATGGTGGAAGGGAAGGTCAGGTTATGCAGATGTCTGCGTAAAACCTTCAATTAACGATTCCCTTGGCATGTTATGTAAAAAGGAGGGATTAATTTAACGTTTACCATCTCACCATTTCCACATACAAAATCTTGTATTGGATCCTTGTCGTACCTCTTATCTGCACTTACTGGTCCTTTTCTCAGTCAATTACCTACTATATCACACAGATTAGCCATAACATAAACACCAGGTGAAGTGAAAAGACATGATCTTTATCTACAGTGGCATCTGTCAAGGGATGGGATCAACATATTAGGCAGCAAGTCAACAGTCTGGACTGACTTCAGCTCTATTTGGACAGGAATTGTTTTACATGGGGAGGAATAATTTAATTTTACTACAGAACGTCTGTAAAATGTATGACCAATTTGCAAGGGATAAGAAACCTCTGCATAAATGACTGAGATAAAGTGACTACTCAATTTATGCACCACCATCATCTCCAAAAACATGAACTTTTAGTGATAATGAAATTTTAGTTTGACTATTAACAGCCACATGTTAATAAGACATATGTAGGCTGTAGGTTACACTACACAGAAGTGTTCTACCTCTGGATTGGAACGTGCTGTACAGCACCTGAGGTCTGGCATAGACAATCTGAGGTATCTTGCGCCATGCCTGTACTGGAGAAAAAATGCAAAAGCTCATTTTGCATTGATTTGCACATTAATGTAACCTGAGGTCATTTTGATGTCTTGTTTTACAGAACTTACTTTACTTACTTTACTGACGTGACAGCGCACAGACTGACATTCGGATGGAATTAAAATCACTGAGAACTAATTCCATCCCAATAGAGCTCTAGTAGGGTGTCCCCAAATTATCCCCCCTAAACACCTATGGCCCACTGGTCTATTACCAAACAATAGCCCCAGCAGTTTGTACAGATGTCCCTGTAGTTACTGAGTAATACTTATAATAATAATAACTTATAATAATATCTTTTTGTGTGCAGGAGTTAAATAAGTGATTATGTTTACTTTGAAAATCAATGGAAAGGAGTGCACAAACTGCCGAGGATGGAAAAATATGAAATGAAACATGTATTTTCTGAAAATTGAAAATATTGAATATGTCAATGATGTCTTTCATCCATTATCGCTCCTTAAATGCCAACTATTCTGAAAGAAAATAAAGGACTATAGTGTAAGAAATGTTCCTGTCACACCCACCAACCCACCAAGCTTGACTGACACTATAGAAATGCAAATTACAGGCCCTTGAGTTAAACCAAGCTAAATCAGCTCCGGTGGTGTGGAATGATGTTACAACAGTCGGACTCTAATTGGATCAATCTTGGCCCAGTAATTAGTAGATCCAGGTTGTTTAGCGCTCAAAGAACAAGCACTTCTCGGCCCGCTTAGTCCTTAGCGTAACCCTGGATTGGATGTAATTATGATAGCTGTGTTTGTGTTGTAAACATCAGGCAGTGGGAAGCCTTATATTAGGAGCTATTCAATAAACAAGAGAAAATCACAATGCTATTTTTTTTTCCTTCTTCCCTTTAGGCCACTTCCATCGAGCACCAATGTATAATTCATCATCAGTAACATATAGCGCGAGGCATTGCTCATTATGCCCTGAGTGGACTCCCCCTTTTTTTAAAGTGTGTTTTTGTTGTCTGAAGGCCTGAGTTGAAAAGGCTGGAAGAGGCTTGGGACTGAGAGAATTGAGAGGCAATGCTGAGAAGTGGTAGAGGTGACTTCTAAAAAGCTTTTCACACTGTGAAGAGCAGAGGCATGCACATCAAAACCAGGCGTCCCTCAGGAGTGCCCGTCGCTCTCTCCAGCGGGGTCACAAAAGCAGTTTATTTTGTTTTCCTCTCCACACTCTTCCTCCAGACTCCCCTACGCTTAATCCACATGAAATTCAATCAATATGGGCAGCTCTTTCTGCATAAATGGACCCATCAGTTTTTCTGTTTACCACTACAATTTGGTCCATTAGTGTAAAGAACTAAAAAACAAAAGGGTGGGGGAGGGTTTTTTTTTGGGGGGGGGTTGATGGTGGAGTAGGTTTGGGCTCTCCATACTCGGGGGCCTAGTGGAGCTCATGCTGCTGCAGTCAAATAAAACATAATTTCCAGCCTAAAACACAGCCCATAATCATTTGTCTGCTCTCACGCGGCGCACGATAATTGCTAACTGTGCTTTGACGCACTTACTTTCCTTAATTTGCCAGACGCTGCCGACAGTGATAGTTATTGCTTTTATTTGTATTTACAGTAGCTGGCGCAGGCAAAGACGAGGCAAGAACCTAATGCTATTTGCATCGACAGACCCTGCTGGAAAAGAAAAGGGAGCAGGGACAGTGTCTAAAATAAGCTGCGGCTTGGCGCACAGATGGGTCATTAGTGGGAGATGCTGAAGAAGGGAATGAGAAGGCAAGCCAGAGCAACAGCACATCCTTTTTATTTCTCCTGCTCCCCCTCTTTTTTGCTTACAGTAAGAAGCCTGTGAACAAAATGCTGCCGGAATGTCTAACTAAGCATTACACAGCAAGCAGCATGGCGAATGCAACAGGTTTCTGGGCTAATTAGCTGCAAACCAAGGGAATGGTGATTTATTTGTAACACCAAGTGCTGGGAAAAGCCCTGGAGTGAGGACAAAAAATAAATAAACTTAGCAAATGGCAATGTTTTAAAGCTCTGGTTTAGACTGAGGTGGAATGATTAACTTCATAAACGTCATGGCTTCTGGGCCAGCAGCAGGATGTATTAGGCAAGGGAGCTAAAGAAATTACCAAGGGCACAAAACTGCCTTCACCCATTGAACAGCTGGCCATACAGGCTTATTCATTTTCATCAACCATCATTACATCACAGCTGTCCTTCTTCAAGCTTTACCAGTACTGCAATGCAGTGGAGTTAAATAGTCCTGCTGTATCTACAGTATATATAGTCTAGCACAGAGTGAGCAGTACAGCTACAGATGATGCCATTACACATCTGCTCCACATAACACTGACTCATCTGGACACTAGAAGGGGCAATAATGTGAAAGTGCTGTTTTCTGACACAGCTCAGTGTTTAACACTATTATCCCCTCCAAACTCGCCACCAAGTTGGGAGATCTTGGACTTCGTGAATCCCTGTGTGTCCTGGATCTTTGTGTGTCCCCAGTTATATTGACTGCCTGGCTACTTCCACCTCTACCACCCCCAAGCCCAAGGGGCTGCTTCTTTTCCTGCACTATCGAAAGCATCCTAATGGGTAATATTACAGCCTGGTTTGGGAACAGCACCAAGCAGGACAGACGGGCTTTCCAGAGGGTGGCTAAGCGCATTATTCAGACCAAGCTCCTCGATCTGCAGGCCGTCTACAGCAAACGGTGCTGGACCAAGGCCAGGACAATCATAAAGGACATCAGCCATCCATACAATGGACTGTTCTCAAGGTAGTGGTCAGGGAAGTGCTTCAGCTCCCTGAAGGCAAACTCAGAGAGGATATGCAGGAGTTTCTTGGCATAAGCCATTCGGTCTCTGAACCAGGACTGTAGCTGTTAAGACTGTTGACCTTATATTCTAACCTGTTGTTTCATATGAGCAGACAGTTACCAAAGCATTTTGCAGCTAGTTTACTGTTTATAATAATGTGACAAATAAAAACGTTTACAGCAGGTACTCCTGGCCCAGGGTTGGAAAACACTGCTTTAAAAAGCCTTCCATTAAAAGGTGGTTCTGTAGAGACTGCTAATGATAATATAACCTTATAGAACCTTTGACCTTTTACCACCTTTTGACCTATGACCAGTTATATAGCCAGTTGCTACAGAGTAATATGTCTACATTATAGTCCATAGTAAGACAAAGTTGAAAAATGTCCTGCATATTTTTCAACTCACGGCCTGTGCAGGACAGTGGGCCCTATCTTACACCCTCTCGAAATGAGATGTGTTCAGGTAAATTTCTGGCGTGTTGCTATCCTAGCAACGGAAAACACAGGTGCGCCACTGATTGAAAACAACCTAGGCAGATCAACAGCTAGTCAACAGTCAGACGTTCGTTGCTATCTTGGCAGTGAATTGTCAACACAGGCGTGTGCAGCCCAATGCGCGTACACCCCTGCATTGCTCCACTGAAATCCGCCAAACTCAGACCACACCTGAATCCTAAAGGGAATGGCGAGAGACACGCTGATTGGTTTATTGCATGTCACACCCAAAACACACCCATGATTAATTAAGAGACTTAATGCTGCAAAAACATACTGACACGCCCTAAATCAAGCTGCGTGGTGCGTGGTTGATGGCCCGCCAAAATATTGTTAAAATAGAACCCATTGGGTACTCCAGGACCAACACTGCTTTAACCTCTTACATTTATATTTATGGAATGTAGCTGACGCTCTTATCCAGAGCGACTTACAAGGTTACTTGTATTACAGATGTGGGCCAAAGCAGTGTTAGGAGTTTTGCCCAAGGACTCCTATTAGTGTAGTGCAGCACAGTCACCCAGACCGGGAATCAAACCCTCCATCTCCCACATGGTGTGGTAGCTCATCGGCAGATTATGTTATCTGTTGCACCACACCAACCACAACTCTTAGACTCTTAAACTCTTAAACTCACACATTGTGTGTTTTTCACCCACTATTAGAAACAACTCATCCAGTTTGCATTGCTCTACATGTAGTTACTGATTAGTAACCTCCAGATGTAATAAAAGCTGCAGAGCATAAGGGGCTAAAAAGATAGTCATTGAAAATGCAGGAGTATTTCCCCTGGTTCTGGAGAACTCCCTGTCCTGCATGTTTTTGCGTTGACCCACCTCAGCCCAGGTGGGGCTTGTCAATAAATACAAAAAACAAAAAAACAAAAACAAAAGTTTTCTTTTAGGTGTTATGGCAGCAGGGAAAAAACAGGGGGTACATCAGGTCCTTGGTTGGATACCACTGCTTTGAAGAGCCACCTCATCCCCTCTGCTGCTAACACAACATCACTGGACAGCTCAACACACTTGCAGGATAACTTTAATGAGACATGTCTGTTGATAATAGAATACAAGTAAGTATTATTGTGATACTTATTATGTATATAGTGTTGGAGGTGATTCCTCTATCCTCAGATCTTGTCCTTGCAGGTGTTCCTCCTGTCCACAGAGGGAGGAACCAAGACAAAAAATGAAAAGGATGCACAATTAAAGATATAAGGTCCACCCTTTAGAATATTGGCTAATTAATCGGTAATTAATCATTTGAGCAAACTCCTAAAAAGCCTAAAAGATATGACTTCAAATAAAAAAATAAACAAAACTACAGTGGCTTTAAAAATTTGCTGAAGCCCAAACAGCTTACTTAGCTGAGAAAGCTGTGGCATTCTCATGAGCGTAGCTCCAAAAGTAGACTCCCTTGCAGGATGAAACAGAGCTGCAATGCTGGGAGGGCTCTGACTCCCTTTCTTGGTACCGAGCCTGAGTGGGTTGCGGACTGAAATGTACACCCGTGTTTCTAAGCTCTTTTTTTGTGAAAATACGGCCTAATATGTTTTGCATACTGTTTCCTGCAGACTACAGCAGGCTGGGTTACAGCCTCACTGCATGGCAGCCATGCAGGCATTCTCTTTTCCAGCAGAATTTAAGGCTTTTAAGAAGAAGCAGCCGCCTGCGCTCAGCCCGACGGCGTAAGCTCTTTTTTTGGCACGTGTGGCTCTGCTGCACTCTCCGACTGCGTAACAAGAAATCTCGCCGCCCCCCTGAGTGCATTCTCTTCATATGATTTGATTACTGCTAGTTCACTGATCACTGAAGAAGCCAAGGGAGCAAGTGACTTTAGGGCCCACTTTCAAAGCGATCATACTCGCAGTCATTTGATTTTGAACATAGCTACTGTCAGTGGCGCCGGCCGCGTTGGAAACGGGTCGTTACCTGCATTTTCTTTGTTACACACGCTAAGGTGGGCTTGGGAAAACGGGCCAATGAGTGTACACGAGAGTTACGGGGTGGTGCGGAAGGAGGGAGGGGGTGATGTTGTTGTTCAGTCTGTCCTCCAAGCGGCAAAACATCAGTCATTGGCCTGGACTTTAATCACTTATTTATCCCCCCCCCATGATCTGCTGTACGGCAGCACGGTGTGAATCAAAAGGCCGCTCGGATCAGAGGTGTTGGATGACATCGCAGCCAAAGAGACCAACCATTTCTCTGCGGCCCCTGATATATCAGTGATTCATGGACTGTGCCATTGCGGTAAAATGCAGACAGTGCCACGACTCGGAGAGAATAGAAGAGGTGCTGTCAGAACACCTTCACACAGCTGCGACCACTGACATTTAAGACAATGCTTAAAGCTTTTCTACGAGAATGGTTTCATTAAGTGAAAGGCAGTGCCCATATTTAGAGTGCTTTATGGCCTATACATAAGCAATAATTTATGTTTTAAGAGAAGGGGTTAAATTATTTCTTTAATTAAAAAACAAAAAACAAAACACAAAATCTTGAAGGAAAAAAAAAAGATTAATGCTGTTTTTGTGTACCTATGTTGGAAAAGATGGATTTGGAGCTACAGCTAGTTAATTACTACTAATAAAAATCAATTAGCTCTATTTAAGCAGGAGAAGCACTACAGCTTAGCCTCAACCTCCAATATCACACCACATTTCTAAAGTGGTTTTTATTTTGATCAGTTTTATTCAATATATATATATATATATATATATATATATATATATATATATATATATATATATATATATATATATATATATATTTCTTCTTTTTCTAACCAGATAAGTCATTACATCCATGATGGATCACAGACCCCGGACGAAGAGGCAGTCAGTGATATTTCAGAAGCTGTATTTGTGGTAATGATTTCCTTTCTGTCCAGAGGCAGTTGAAGATGCTCAGGCAGTAAAATAGGGGCCAGCTCAGAGATGCTCTAAAAGATGAGTAAAGATATGGGGCTTATTTTGACAGAGTAGTAAAAAGCAGCTGCCTCTTGTAATGCTGTTGTTAATAAGGTCTCTATCATGCTACACTGTAGTCCCACAATTTTATCCTACCCAAATAAATTCAGTTTAAAGCCTGCTGTATGTAAAACTGAATAAATCCCACATACTCAACTATTTTGAGTTAGGTGAACATCTGTCCTCATTTTCCAGATTAAAATGAGATTTTTTAAAGTGGAATCAACTCATTATAATTGACTTTAGACTGTTGTCATTGGCAATTGAATAGTGAACCATGTGAGCCTGACATTTCAATAAACTACTGTACATTGACCTGTTGAGTGTACTTGATGTTACAATCTTGTTCAGTAAAGAACTTCTTTTTGCATACTGGACATGCCCTTATCCCTTCTTCCCTCTTCCACCAGGGTGCTGCTTTTGGTCAGATGGCTCATATTAGTCCATTAACATTTAGTTCAAAAGGTTTAAATAAAATTATTTAGACTCCCACAAAGTACTCAACAATTTGGAGTGAGATGAACATTTGAAATCATTTTCCAGATTCAAATGGGATTCTTGAGTTGAATCAACTTATTATAATTGACTTTAGACTGCTGGCATTGGCAACTGGACAGTGACTGGCCCATGCAAGATTAAAATTAAAATAACAAACACTGACCTGTCAGGTGTCCTTGATGTTACAAGTTGAGTTAAAACTGACATCTTTCTCATTTGTATTCTGGCAACCTGTATACTGGACATATCTTCACCCTTCAATTGCCATCAGTAGGCTGCCTTTGGTAGGATAGTTGATATTATTCAATAAACATTTAGAAAATAATTGAATAAAACTTTCTTAACTAAAAAAACCTTATTTAACTAAACTGACATTTGAGTTAAAAAAAAAGTTCAATTAAAGAATTTTGACTCTCTGATGGGATGTAATGGTACATGTCGTCATACCGAACTGCCACGGTACAGGGGCCAAGAAATCACACTGGGAATGCACGGTATGCGCTATTGGGGTAAATATGGTAATTTCACAAGTGCATGCACCACCATTGATCTGAAACCGGCATGGTACTGTGGGAACTGTAGTGGTTTAGGAGTATTGCTATGATAACTGTAGTCTCTCGCCCGCTGCCACATGTAGAGAGAGAGAGAGAGAGAGAGAGAGAGAGAGAGACTGAAACATTGTTTTTGTATCTATGTAAAGAATAAAGGTTTATTCTTTATCTCTCACTGTTTTCACCTTTAGATTTGAAAATTAACCACTGAAAATGGACAAGTATTATAATTCTGCCTTTAACAGCTTAATTCAACTCATAAAAGCATCGTGGATCACACGTCTTTCTGTGTGTGTGTTTGGAGGCACATTGACCATACTAACGTTCACACTTTACTGCTTAATTAACACACTACAGGCAGTATTAATTACCTCAGGGGGCGCTATACAGCTCTAAATAGAAGATAGTGAGGTAAATTTATCACATATGCTGTTGTTCATAGGCCTGAAGGAATAGTATGGTGTTGAGGAATAGTATGGTGGGGGTCACATGGATATGCTTTCCCATACATTCCAATGCACCAAACAGAGATGTTAAGTTGACCCAGCTGTGTCTTCATGTGTACTATGTATGTTAAGCAAAGGTATGGGCTGATTTTCACAAGATAATTGATGTCCCACATATGGGAACTGTACAACATATGACGTGTGCTAGGGTAAACGTGAGGCTTTTCTTTGTCTAGGGAGAGAGAGAGAGCAGGGGGCACTGAGAATTGGCAGACTTTCTCCACACTGTACTTTTGATTGTAATAAAATGTTTCATGATTGCAGTTGAAAGACTGTGGTCACGAGTCCTTCCAAGAAAACCTCAATAGAGTAACTTGTACAACTGTCTGTTCAGATTAAATGAAAAGGAACCTGCTTAGTCGTATGTTTTTTTTGTTTGTTTGTTTTTCCCGTTTTACCGTACTCGTACCATACCTTGAGGTCCAAACCACGGTGCGAACCGAACGATGACCTTTGTATACTGTTACATCCCTCCTATGCTATTCCGACATAATGTATTTGAGTTGTTTTAACACACAGTGTTTAGTCCCTTTAGGACATTCAGTTTAAACATATATGTTTGATTAACAGAGCTAAACATTTTTAAGGCTGTTAGTTGCTTGTTGTTAGTGTAAGATTTTAATATATGGGGTAATTTTGAGGGAATGGTGGTTTTGAGGTTTTGCGTATGTTAGTAGTGCTGTATTGCATAGACAGGCAGTTGGAATTGTGAAGCTTCGTTCATGACCCTATCTGTTATGTCATGGATGGAGAACATAAGGTCATAGAGGGCCAGGATTCCAGATACAGTTTAATGCCCATTCAACTCACCCGTTAAATGCAAGGTTAAGTTGGTCTGTTAGAGCAAGGAATTCACCAAACTGTGATGGACTGCTGCCTTCAGTTCCACACCCAGTTCATAAATGTTACTTCATGTAGATGTTAACATGGATTATAGCCCTGATTATCAGTACCTATCTGTGGTAGTCATACAGAAAGACACTGTGGTAGTCATACAGGGGGGGTTGGGCTTAATACCCCTGTAGCAATTTTTGGTATTGAGCATGGTGAGCCTCATGTGCAGCTGTTTTAGTAATGGCTGCACCCTAAAGTAGCTGAAAACACTAATTAGATGGGGTATCTGGATACTTTCGGCTGTTTAGTGCATTCGTTTTGATGTTCAAACATCGCCTTTGCTAAAGTAAAAGAAAAAATCCGAAGAAACTGAATCGGCATATGGTTCATTATAAGTTAGTTAGCTAAAAGTGTCTCCCATAACCCTTCTCTCAAAGTCATCTCTGTCTCAGTGTGCCTTGTGGTAGTGCCACGGTTAAACCATGCTGGCAGGTGTATTGAGCTTTTTGGAATTTCAATGAGTGCTGGTATCTTTGCCTCACAGCTGCTGTGAGATAAGGGCTTTAAACTGTTTCAAAACAGTTCTGAGGAGAGTTAAGATAAAGTTCTGGACTAAATGATGTGCCTCTGGGCCAAATCTGGTTCGCCTCTTATTAAAAACTGCGTGGCCCTTGACAGATCTGTTAGAATATCAAAAAGCTTGTGATTAATAAACTTCACCTTTCTTTGACTTGCAATGCTTTGGCTGTCAAATGCCATTCCCAAGTCATTCCATTCCTTTGCTCAGGTGACAGATGAGCCACTGTGTTACAGTGTAACATCAGCCTGGGTTTGCCTTTCCACAGTTGTATTACACACTACCCTTGATAACATGCTAACTACAGCACATACTGTGCATTTAAAGCTGCAGTCTTTAGTAGTGTTACAGGGCATTTTTAAAGGGCCGGGGCCCTACATTTTTCATATTTCAGTTATTTCCCTGAAGTTAACTGATAGAAAAGCATTTTAACATCCCTGTTTACTTACATTTCTTCTTCTTACATCATCTCTAGGAAGTTAACACTCTGATTATGTTACCATATCTATATGTAAATGAGCTCTGATCTGATTGGCAGCTCTGTAATACCAGTCTAGGCTGAAACACTGCTTCAGTGTGAGAGGGCAGGGCTTAACTGCTCTGGGTTGAGATGATTATGATTACACTTGAGCTAGATAAGATAGATTGATGTCCCACATATGGGAACTGTACAACATATGACATGTGCTAGGGTGTCTATGTTATTATGTCTATATGTAAATGAGCTCTGTTTTGATTGGCAGCTCTGTAGTACCAGTCTAGGCTGAAACACTTATAAACACTTATAACTTCAGTGTGAGAGGGCAGGGCTTAACTGCTCTGGGTTGAGAAGGTGGATATACAGCATGTAAATGTGTAGGTGTTTGTGGCATCACAGAAACAGGACTGTACAGACTGAAAAGTGAACACCAGGCAATTTAACAAAGTTTACACACTACATCAAATAGCTGATGTGAATGGGCGGGACTAAACAGCTATAGGGAGAAAATATATGTAAATGTATGTAAAGGCGCCCACCTTCCCTGTTGATTGCCATTTCTTAATTATATTATGTTATTATATTGTATTATTAACTAAAGAAGCACCTACCAGAAAACTCTTCTCATATCCTCCTGCTTTGAGGGCATTGATTTGATCATTGCATTTCAGAGTGAATCTTATTTTGACAATTTAACAATGTTTACATACACATCAACAGCTCTTGTAACTTGTGTGAATGGGCGGGGCTAAGCTGCTGTGTGCTGATGAGGTGGGTATATATGAATACACTTTTTTATGACATCACAAAATTAAATTGAAACAGGACTGTTTAGACTGGTAAGTAAAGAGTATTTAAAATAATAATAATAACGTGTACCCACTACATTAATCTGTCATAACTTCAGTGTTAATGGGCAGAGCCAAACTGCTGTGGGCAGATTAGGTGGATGTGACGGTACAGGCCGAAGAGTAAACCCCTGAAAATTTACCAGAGTTTACACACACGATCTCATGACGTCTGTGTAAATGGGCAGGGTTAAACTGCAGGTTTGCTGATGAGATGGATATATGTAAATATGTTTTTTTTTTTTTGTGACATCACCCAAGCAATGCATTTGCTTGCTATGTAGTATGAACAATTTAAGTTTCAACACTACATCAACTCATATAACTTAAGGTTGAATGGGCGGGGCTAAATTGCTGTGTGCTGGTATGGAGAAAATATATGTAAATGTGTTGGTTTTTGTGACATCACAAGATTTAGTTGAAAGAGGACTGTTTAGTGAGTAACACTACTTAAAAAAAATTAACTGCTTATTAAGTGTACCAACTACATAATCTCTCTTATAGCTTCAGCATGAATGGGTGGGGCTAAACAGCTGGGTGCTGATAAGGCAGACATATGTAAATGTGTTGTTTTTTGTGACATCACATAGGCAACGAATTAGAAACGGTCTGTATGGACTGAAGAGTGAAAAGGAGGTACTTTGGTACTTTGGTACTTTGGTGAACAGGAGGTACTTTGCTTAGCATCTACAGGCGTATGTTTGCAATTCAAGCTTCCATCCCTTTAAAAACTGACGAAACAACTGCAACAGCAAAAGAATTATTGACCCCTGACTGCTCTATTATATCTGTACTATAATAAAGTGAAAAGAGCAGTATTTAGGTGATTCACAGGATACTTAGTGCTTTGTAATAATAGGCAAAAAAAGGCATGCTGTGTTTGATTACACAGATTTTGCCATTGAGCTCTGCTAGCGTTTGCCTCAGAGAGCCAGCATCTCTTTCTGCCCGTTGTGTCGGATCTTATTTCTACCCGTAATTTTATTTACCGGCTACAAATAGGATTGTTAGGCTGATTCATGCAGCCAGACCCTCTGTTGCTCTGAGTCACACATGACTAACTGTTGTCCCATCCAGGCATAATGAAGATGCTCTCGCTTTGTGCCACCTTGCGTGAGAAAGAATCAGGCCTACATTACAGATTGAATGTATCTGTTATTCAACACTTTCTCCTGGTTTGAAGCTCCACTGGCCAGATGCATATTTATGTAGGGGTCATTTTCCGAACCGTAGGAGGCACTTTTCTGGGCACTGATGAAGCCTGAGGAGACGAGGGAGGACAAGGACAAACCTCTGCAACCTGGTAAACAATTTATGGTTGCATATACTGAAGCACTTGCAGGTCTGGGTTTGTGACCAGTATAGATTATAGTGTTTGTTTAAATGGTCCACCCTGTTATGGATAAGGTCATTATGAACCACCTACTAAGTGCTATTATAGTATAGAAGTATATGGGTGCTTCTGTAACTTTGACTGTCCAAAAGTCTGAAACTGTCTGAAAAGCAAATGGTGACACTGTGTTGTAGACATGTCAAGACATGTCACCGTAAAGACACTGTAAAGACAATGTAACCGTTTGGCTAAAAGTGGCAAAGAGCATGTTGTATTAGGGCTGGATGAGAATGAAGTTGTTGTGGTGTAGAGGGTACCAATTCTTCATCTTTCCCACAGCAGACTAGGGTTCGATTCAGGTTCATTCACCTACATGTGTAACATGATTCAAAGTAAACTGTTTTGGATACACTGCCAAATATATTGGAATTATATGTTCATATGATTTTTAAAAATTCCTTTGAAATTGTAGTAAAATGTAAAATAAATAAATAAAAATGGTAGCTTAAGGTAATTCTTTTGGTAATGTAGATTTAGTTGTAAAGGAATTCACATCTATGGGATGATTAACAACAGTATTCATTTAAATATGTTTGATTTATCATTTATACAATTTCAATATGCAATTTCAGTCAAAATATCTAATAATTTTATGATTTATTGTTAGTTTTCTTTTCTTTTGATTTGAGATTGATATCCCAGGTGTGGAACATTAATAAAGCTGATATGAATAAAACAAGATATGCCTAATAAATGACATCCTCTACTTTTATCAACTGTGTATGCAAAATACAATTATGATTCTACATTAATATTTTCTAAATATATTAATATCAATATATATTGTTGGTATGAACACAAGCCAAATGTAGGTCATATACTGATCCACTTGTACCAGCCCAAGATTGTGTCACTGCAGTGTTGAGAATGACCCACCACCAAAATACTACCTGCTCTGTGGTGGTCCTGTGAGGTCCTAACCACTGAAGAACAAACAGGGTATAAAGATGAAATGGGTTAAAACAGTTAATTAGGAATTTATTAATTAATTAATTGGCAGTCTGATATGACTGTATATCCCAAATAAATGACTGTTGCTATAATCAGCTAATATTAAGTATGAATTGAATTGAATGCCATATCTGGTTATTTGGATATTTGGGTTCAACAATTTACATTATGATGTGAACCAATACTCAAATACAGCATTATGGCTTAGCATTGCTGTGGGATGGTCCAATTTCTTCTCTTTGTCTTTTCAATGTTCTCTTAAACTCTGTGTAAGGTCACGGCTACTCAGCTAAACAGGTTGGGAAGCTGCTGCCTCCCTGCATTGTTCGACACACTTTGATACTGCTGGTACTCTTTCACACATAGGCTTTCAAAAATGCAGGAAAAATGCCACAAGAATGCTCCCAGAATCCTAATATTATCCGCATCTCTGCAACGAAACAGCGGGCTGTTTTAGAGCTCAGATCACTCCAAGGTCGTTGCTGAAAACGGCGAGGGCCTGAGGAGAAATTAGCAGAAGGCGAACGATGTGCTTGACTTGAATGCAGCAGCTATGGAGAACCACTTTACAAGCAAGGCCCTCAACATGCAATCAACACAGCCATTTGATTAAAGCGTCCTCATTTCCATCCACCGGTCAAAGTCATGAGGAGAGGAAGAAATTAACCCTTAGAAGACTGGAGCTATTATTGTTGTGTCACTATACAGTTAAATTGTATTTATATGGTCAATCACAGTTAGTTACCATCACCATTTAAATAATATACTTCTTGTAACACTGGGGTGCCTATGTAAAAATCTGCTATATTGCAATATATAGTTTTTATATATATTTCATATTAGAAAATATGGATTTCCCCTTTTATCCAAAATATCATTATTGCCAATCTATTCGGCTTAGCACACAGCCCTGGGGAGCACCGGTACTCAGTATGGTGGTACTGGAGATGTTATTGCCTATTCTGACTGTGGTTTATCAGTCAGGAAATCCAGGACCTGGTTACAGAGGGAGGTGTTCAGGCCAAGAACACTTAGTTTTCCAATCAGGTGCTGAGGGATGATGGTATTGAATGCTGAGCTGTCTATGAACAGCATTCTGACGTATGTGTCTTTATTGTCCAGGTGGGTAAGAGCTAGGGGGAAAAAAACATTCTTCACTTCAAATGGAAGTCAATGTAAAAAGATTCGATTCCAATCTATTTTGGAGCATTTCTATTGGACCATTGGTTAATGATGAAATTCTGATAAAATCTAAAGATTCAACAAACTGTGTCACAAAGTGAAAAACAGCAAAAACTGAGTTACAACATCAAACTTATTAAATTGTAAATAAGATATTAACTGATTTGAAATAGTGGGGATATATATTACATCCATATATAAACATCTACAAACATATAAGTGATCATACAGTATTTCATGATAAACTAAAATCTTGTATCTCCAAAATGCCATACAGAAAGACAAAACAAAAAATATGGAAGTCAGTGTGAAATGATTTTATTCCAAGTCATTTTGGAGCATTTCTAATGGCCCATTCGTTATGAAATTTGAACAATATCAAGAACAAATGACAGATTCAAACTTTCAAAGGGTTTTGTCACATATTGAATTGTATGTGAGATTTTAACTGATTTGAAATTGGCCATTTTCAAATAGGAGACATATACCCCATCCATATATAAATATCTACAAACATATATGTTGAATACATACAGTTTTTCACTATAAACAAAAACCTTTTATCTGCAAAATATCAATGTAAGTCAATGTAAAAAGATTTTTACCCAAGTCATTTTGGAGCATTTCTATTGGTCCATTCATGAAATCTTAGCACAATTTATGTCTGCCAGATTGATATTGTGTCAAAAAGTAAAACTAGCAAAAAGGGGATAAAAGGTTTTTGTGTACAATATACCTTCACTAGTAGTATATACAACTGATAGTCTGCAATGTGTTTACTGCACACATGTACATATATGATACATGTTCAATCCATATATCAAGCACCTGTCCAATATATATAACACTAAGACATGTTAGGAGTCATGTCTAAGTAGTCTTACTAGTGTAGAGGGGTGTGCTTGCCTAACTTCTTTAACCAGAAGATGGACACTATCCTAGCGATACAGGTTACAAAGCCAGTTTTGATACCTTAAAAAGTCTTTGTTACCATAGATGCCATACAGTGCAACATCTGTAATTAGGTGGTTATTAATGTTATTGTTCAGAAATGCCTGAATAAGACATTTCTAAGCAATTTATTCACTATTCTTTAAATTATAAGCATTATGACATCACAAAAGTTAGTTCATTAGTTATCACTAATAATTGGATTTAATGCATAATAAATGCATCACCGCCCTGTTATACAAATACATTAGTGCTGTTTAGTCTGTAATTAGTGTTGAGTAGAATCTGTGTCACGTGGAATGTCCATTTCACAGCAGGCAAGCTGGACAGATGCTAGTTTAACCCTTTCAAACAACCAAACACTGTGTGAAACACATATTACATGATACTAAGTCTTTATGCAAAGTGACTGATTAAATGCTTATTTAATGCTTTTAGGTATCAAATTAGAGAAAGTGTAACTGTCACTTTTGAGTATAGAACACTTCCTGATGTATTAGTGATTTATTCAGCTCTTAATTTAAATGTATATATATTTATTATTATTATTGTTTATATATATATATATATATATATATATATATATATATATATATATTCACACACTAATAACATGTATATTTAGAAAACATTTCCTGTTCAATTTGCTCAATTTTCATTACAGGGTGGTATCAAAGTGGTTACAACTAAAAATGCAATTATTTGTGATTTCCATCATTTAGAAATACTTTTAGCCTTTAGCTTTTAGAATTCATTAATAAATAATAAGCTATGATTGAAGTGAGATACAATTCCTGACATTACATAAGTCCTAATACATGAGACTGTTCAGAAAATGCTTGATTTAGACTATTAAGGCCAGTTGTATAGAGGCCCTGCAGCTAGAACCACATTTTGGAAGCTGGGATTCCAAACAAAAGACTTTAATTAGTGGACCTGAAAGATCTGAGATTGATGAGGAGCGGTACCCAGTGTCACTAGCCCTGTGTTAGATGGAGCAGAATTGTCTTCAACTCTCTCAGTAATAAGGCAGCCTCTTCCTGTCCCCCCTCTCTGCCACCCATGTCCAATAATGAGGCTGTCAGTTTGATTTAGGTGACCCAGGGCAGAGGTTTGAATGGGTCTCAGATTCATAATAATTCATAAATCAGAGACAATGAAAAGTAAATCGATGTGTTAGCAGTGCTAAGGAATGCATTTTTGCTCTAAGCGTGGGATTCTGAGACAGGGTGGGGGAGTGGACTAAGGCGCGGTTGGGGGGGGGGGTAGATGGATGCTGTAAATACCCACACATTTACTCACATGCATAATGCAGAGGCTTTCTGTTTTCAGAGAGCACAGTACTAACCAGAAGTGACTAGAATTTTTCCCCAGGAATATATTAAGGATGTAAGATTGCTCAAACTCGTGCTAGACTGGAAAGCACATAGTAAAAAGAGTACATGTACTCCATTACTCAAGTACATGTACATGAGCATGTGTGCTTTACTTGAAGTTTTGAAGATGTAGAACTTTACTCCATCACCTTTAATGAAGATTCATTCTACTTTTGACTCAACATTTAGACATTACGACTTATGTAATGTCAAGAATTGATTGAAGAATCTCCCTTCAATCAAAGCTTATTATTTATTGATGAATTCTTAATGCTGAAGTATTTCTAAATGATGGAAATCACGAATAATTGCATTATTATTTTTAACCACTTTGAAACCACCCTGTAATGAAATTTGAGCAAATTGAACAAGAAATGTTATCTAAATATACATGTTATTAGAGTGTGATTGGCAGCTCTTTCATTCATTTAAGTTCTAGGTAGAGTCGAATAAATCAATAATACACCAGGAAATGTTCCATACTCAAAAGTGACAGTTACTCTTTCCCTAATGTGATACTAAAACGCACTAAATAAGCATTTAATCAGTCACTTTGCATAAAGACTTAGTATCATGTAGTATGCGTACCACACAGTGTTTGGTTGTTTGTAAGGGTTAAACTAGCATCTGTCCAGCTTGCCTGCTGTGAAATGGACATTCCATGTGACACAGATTCTACTCAACATTTATCCGATTCAGGGCCATCAAACATATAGTCCACTGGCTGGAATTAGCACTATAAAGGTTCAACAGATAGCATTCTATGACTTTTGGACTGAAAAAACATTCCTATTAACATGTATGTATATTTTTAACAAACTAATAACCACTTCTTTCTAAAAGTGATTGGAAAGTGTGTAATGTGGCCTGAAAACACTCCTGTTAACTTATTGATCTAATGTAAACAGACTGTTTTTTACATCATGTCAACATTTCATGATAAATAGACCAATAGAAACGGTCTATTGACTCTATTGACATCCAAAATGACTTGAAATAAAATCTGTTACATTGACCTCCATTGAAAGTTAAGAAGGTTTTTTTCCTTCTCCTGTGAAGAGGTCATTTTGGAGATTTAAGGTTTTTGCATGACCTCAATGATGCTATATGTTCCTTTGACCCTTTAACCCAGCTTAGTGCAAGTCCTTAACTGGATTTGTGGCTGCCAGGCTTTAAATTGTAAGGTAGAACTATTGTATTGAGCTCTACTTTTACTCCAGTGAAGGGCTTGAGAACATTCTCCACCACTGAACTTGTGTTTCTTTGTCTTGCTTGCTGTCTTTTTTCTTTCTTCTTGCTCTCACTGTCTGCATTTCTAGAGCCCAGAAAACTTTTAAATCCAAAGGGCTTCTGCTCCCATTTGCTATTCTGTTATGGTCGCTCACACCATCGTCAGAGAGCACAATGCACTTGGGAGGCGTACTATGAATACGTTATGGCAAGTGTGGGAGCTTTCTGCAGCCTGATCAATCACATTTAAAGCGACCCATCACTGCAGTGCTGACGGGCCTGTCCCGGCCGCATCGCTGGAGGAACTGCTCGTTACCAAACCTCTGATGTGTGCAAAACAGGCGACTGTTTGCTACTGTTGTCCTTCAGGAAATGAAAAAAACAACAAAAAAACACATGACAGGGCACTTTAGGAAAGGGATGGCTGAGAGTGATGGATGAAGTGGGCTGTGGCAGGATCCGGATCCCGCCAGGCGCCAGGATGGCTACTGGAATTGTGCCGCATGGCACGAACATACCAGCACGCTATCAGATTGCACATCTGCTCCAATCGAACCACTTGTGCTCTTGCTGATGTTCTTGCTCATCTACTCACTCATCTGTTTATCAGCAGGCTGTCTGTAAACACAAGTGTGTATGATGTTTTTTTGCAAGGATTTTGTCCATTTGTCTTTCCACTGACCAGCTAAGTCTTCTCTTAACACACAATGCTACCAACAATTCGAGGGTAAAGGCTAGCACCTGTTCTCCCTAAGTCACATGAAGTGCCTCCTCATCCTTTCAAACTGCTGCTAAAGCAAAGTCATTGGACATCTGAAAGCGCTTGAACATTAGCTAACAGACTGTGTCACAGTAATGAGGGTAAAAACATGGCCATCCTTCCCACCCAGAGAGAGAGAGAGAGCAAGGTCAATTATGCTCCCTTGGACTCAAGGCCATGGATGGCTACAGTAACTGAAGCCATTATCACTCAAAGACAGGTTACACACTTAGACAGCTGTCCACTGGTAGTGCTGAGAACAGCCTGCCTTGTCCTCGAAAAAGACCTGAGAAAACAGCGGCACCACAGCATCCCGCTCTGCTTTATAAAAAGAAATTAATGAACAGACACAGTATGGACTTAGATTTTGTTTAGAATATAGTTAAGTTAAAGATTAGGTCATGTTTAGATTATGATTAGGTTAAATTTAGGTTAGGGTAAGGTTATAATTAGGTTATGGTTACATTATGTTTAGATTATGATTAGGTTAAGGGTTAGGTTATTTTTAGAGTTAGGTTAATTATAGGTTACGGTTAGATTAAGGATTAGGTTAAGTTTAAGTTATGGTTAGGGCTAGCTTATATTTAGGTTATGGTTAGGTAAAGGGGTAGATTTTGTTTAGATTATGGTTAAGTTAAGGGTTAAATTAGGTTTAGGTTACGGTTAGGTAAAGGTTATGGTTATGTTATAATTAGGCTATGGTTAGGGTTAGGTTAAGTTCATACTATTTGTATGTTAGTTTGGAAATATGTTTAGGTGTAGTAGGTTACGTTGAGGTGTAGGTAAGGTTAAGTTCAGGTTTAGTTTAAGGTTAGAATTAGGTTTAGGTTTAGTAGATTAAATTAAGGGTTTGGTTGAAGTGTAGGTTCAGGTAATCCAAGAAAAAACTGGCAGATTCATGTAAAAAGTAGCATACAAGGCCATGATACCAAGAATATGCTTGTCTTACCCATGGAACCTGTTAAAAAAATATAAATTTATATTTTGATGACAAAATAACTAATGCTTGATTGCTTTTTCATGCAGGCTTGCAAGGCATGAACATCCCCAGGGCATTGTTGTGTAGTTCCTTTTCAAATAAAATCAAATTATGGAACCCAAAACTTAAGATTACAAGATAACCTCCCCCTTTAGGTGTCCATTAAAGCCTTGAAGATGAAGACATTTTATCATATAAGCAACAGAAAACTGTAGTCAGGTTAGCTTGGTTATATATAATAATAGCTTTATCAGACAGTTGACAAATGCAAATAACCAATGCAAATGTTACAGACTAAGCAATGTGTGGTACCCTGTCAATTTTTAGTGCCCTCCCCAGGGGGTATTTCTGCCTTAGTCCAATAGTTTACAGTATGCTCTGGACTCACCATGACCTTGACCAGGAATAAGTGCATTCGAGGTTTTACCTACAGAATTGTTCACAGCTCTTATATTGATGGATCCCATTGCCCTCATAAATAGAACAAAGCCCAAATGACATGGGTGAATGTCAGGATCTTTGTGGAACTGTGTAAGTGGGTTCTAAGAAACATGAAGGGACGCTTGGTGAATAAGGCTCATTGTTCTCAAAGAACCATTTGAAGCACCTTTATTTTGAAGAGTGTACAAACATTTAAAATATGACACTGAGTACATCAAATAAGCTGTAGACAATATAGGTTATGATATTAAAGAGCCTTGTTTGACAGAGATGAGATTGAGATTATGCTTGTTGTATAAAATTAGAATAGTAGTGGAGTTGGTAGTCCTGTTTCAGAAGATGCTATCATTTGCTTGCTACATTTCAACAGCACAGTAGTCTACGGATATGGGACATGCACTAACAGGTGCCATGTATCAACCGCAGTGTGCAGTGGAAGATGAAAAATTCATTGCTCTTCAGGGCCTGCATGGATGAATAACCTCTCTGTTGCCCCGAAATCTACAGCAGTCCACCCCAGTCAAGGATCCTCTTCTCTTTCTTATTTTTGGATATTCTGTGTCCTTGCTCTGGGTGGCTTTTGCATGGTGGGTTGGAGGAGTTTTAATTCTGCATCGTTTGCGTTTGTTTGGAAACAAACTCCAGACAAATGTTGCATCCTGCCAGCAGCATCGCTGGTGTAGACACAGCATACTAGCATATGTTGCTGTGCACCTGTCCAAACAGATATTCCTCGAAGCGTGGCCTTCCTGAACCAGCGATAGCGGCCATAATGAGATTTCTGGCTGCCCGACATCAAAGAGGCACCGTCGGTCTCTCATGCTTTCATTTAAAATTCTTAATCCACTGTGGTAATTACACCGGATCTGCGTTGTGCCCTTTGTTCCTCCAAGGCACTGCTAATCGGTTACCTTTGTGCTGCAAACATGATACATATATTATAATAATGTTATCAGAACTCTGCGTCTTTCTAGGCTACCTACACAACATGTAATTAGGGATGAAGAAAGGGTGAAGAATGACATGTGACCTGTGAAAGCTAATTAAAACTAATGAAACCCACTGCAACAAGAATATTGGCACATGATTAAAGAATAGCATCATCATGAGACGTCATGTGTCATTTGAGGCCTAGTGTACAGGTACTACTTCTGTCAATAACAATGAGAAGGCCCACCACAAATTGACAGTAGGACTCAGGTGGACTATTAAAGAAAATATAAAACTTAAATGTAATTTATAAAACATGAAAATCCCTTTTGTTAATGTTTACCAAATCATTTGGAGGCCTAGACTTTATAATATTCCTTTTATTGGTGTGTATAAACCTACCAGCCTGTGTAAATTAATCTTTTTAGAAGTTTTTATGAAAATACTTGCATATACCAGTGGATAACTGGTGCGTTTACTACATTTATTGTTTCCCTTTTTGTCCCAATGTATAATTTGTTTACAATTTAATTATTCAACAATTCTTTTAAGATTTTTTTTTAATGTAAAGAATTATATATATATATAATTTTTAATGTTTGTCAAATCTGTCCCTTTTTCTCTCGATTGGTTCTGCCAATTAGCCCTCCCGTTTGTAGCTTCCCTAGCACTAGCAATGCTCCCAACACTAGGAGGGTAAGGACCTAACCAATGTATTTTCTAATACATGCAAAGCCAGCCACCGCCTCTTTTTAAACTGCAGACACACACGGAGGAAAGTGTTGGGTCCCTAGCTCCACCGCAGGATTGTATTCCAGATTCACATTTAGATTTTATTATTGCCAAATTCACATTATGTTACAAAGTGAAAAATGCCAAAAATGGTGATACAAGGTTTTACGTGAAAGAGATGCAATGAATAAACTTATAACAAATATTATTATAAACAGATCCTCACAATATACAGTTGAAATAAAAGGTGAAAAAGTTAATTCCTTGATCTCTATAGTGATTACTAATTAAATGTGATCTGATCATTATCTTACAATTAAACAAACACAATATGATTAGACCACATTTTATTATTAATCAAAGCAGAAATCCAGGTTATTCCAAAAGGGTTTACTTATTTTAACTTTTACCTATTTTAACTAATACCTAATCATGAAGAACATTTAGAAAAGCTTGTTGTATTATTATAAAGTAAAAGTAAATTATGAGGTGATTTATTTTTTTTTTAATTGCTTGACAGCCCAATACTGTCTAAAGTGTCCATGTAATTGTCCATATTCTCACAGATAGCCCAGATTGGAAATTCTAAAAATTGGAAATGCCTCATCAGAGTTATGTGCCACACTCATTAACAATAATGCTACACCACATGACCATGTGTAATCCCAGTTTCCATTATTCCATTCGCTTGAGGTGGATTGGAAGAGGACTACTGCTACTACTACTACTACTACTACTACTACTACTACAGCTACTACTACAACTATTACTACAACTACTACTACTAAGGAATCTCCATGATCAGCCAATTACAGAAGAACCATTCACTCCACAGTTATTACTGTCAGACACTGCAGATTCATACTGGATTAAAACCAATCTACAATTATTTAATTCTTTAAGATTTAAAAAACTACAGTCCCTGCAGAATCCTCCTGGATTATAATCACAGATCTCATCAGTAATCACTTAAGTTACAGACCATACCCAGGTAAATCCAATCTAGCTCCAATAGGCTTTAGGCCGGGGATGAAATACTTACCTACGCAGGGCATAAGCAGGGGCCAGGGATCATTTGGCTTCTCTGACACTATTCAGCACCCTCCTTCTGTCAGGACTGCTTACTGCCACCGCCACGTATACCCAAGAATCGCTGACGTAGGCTAAAGAGAGCCTGTCCATTGGCAAACGAGCAATGCTGAGGCTATGAAAATGCAATCTCTGCTCTCTCAGAGGGCGACATAGCTCAGAATACTAAAGGGAGGGGGGCCCAGAGTTGAGCCATAAAGATCCGTTCCACTTTCCATGATTACAAAGAAGGGAATACATCTGGCCAAACCGTAAATCACTGAGATGGCTCAATGCTTTTGTGCCAACCCAAAGAACGATAATGGCTACAGATAAAAGGCAATTTTGCTTCAAAATACTGTAGCACAGATTACAAAGAAAATGCACACCACCCGGTACAGACATTTCGTTTCTTTGGTGATGTAAAGGACGTTTTGCCGACTGAGGTATTTAATTCCCTAACCTTAAATAGCCTTGCGACGAAGGGAGAAGAAAAACAACAGGCACGAGAAGGGATGGCGCCTTGACAATGGGAATGAGATATGAATGTAGATCATTCCAATAAATAGTGTTGGGAAAGGACAGGGACCAGACAGATGCATTAGTTTAATTCACTTTCGTAATGGCTCGGCCACTAGGAATGCCAAAATCCAGCCCATCTGCAGGCCTGCATCCCTGAGGATGGAGTCAGGTGTGGGCTTGGCAGCGTTCGTCAGCCATGTCCTCTCTGCCCTTCTGCCACCCTCGAAATAGAAGGATTAGAAAACAGGTTTCGGACTGGGGTAGAAACCAACATGCCTAATTTGTCTAATGTGAGTATTGTTCCAATGGGACCTGAATCAGATTTGTTTCTTCTCCTTTTTTTTTTTTTTTGGTCAAGCAGGAGAAGGTTTATTGATCACCTGTCTGGTTTTAGAGAGAGACAGAGTGTTCTCTAGTCAACCTGATGAGGCTAAATGGGTGAACTTTCACAATCTGTTTGATAAGAAACATCAGCTTGTCTCTGAAGCAGTAGGCCTTACTTGCCCTTTGGCCTGAGGGCTGATTGATGAGAAGATTCAGCAGAGGAAGTAAATATGCATCAGACTGTCTTCTCATCTATAAATCTCAGTCAGGCCTCAATGATAGGCGTAATATTTACTCCCAGAATCTAGAAACCCTGCTTGGCTGCGTGGGAAGCCCATCCATTACTTTACTGGCAAAAACGGCTACCTGCTGGTACTGTCTCGAAGACGTGACCATACCCTCCAATTTGTACCTCATTAGCAGCGTTTCCTCAGAAAATCACTGACATCTTCGTTTCCAGCTTGCAAACAGCTCGTCTAGCGAGTCCTGCCGTCCTCTGTGCTGTGCCGTTCCACATGACTCACATGTGCGCTCTGTCTCCATGTCATGGCTTTTTGTGTTGCAGCCCATAATACTACTTGGCAGAATAACACAAGGTCGGGATGTGGGAAGATTTATGGGTGAGAGAGAGGCACAGTGACAGGCTTTGGCTGAGTTTCCTCCTGGGATGGGGATGACTCTGCCTGTGCCGTTAGACGAGCCGGGTGCTCCTCAGAGATCCCTTTCAGACCATTTAGAGGATGTCAGCGGGCAAGTGGAGAAGACTCTGGAGAATAGAGGATGTTAAAAGAAAAGAAAAATAATAGAGAAACCTAGAATAGTCAGAATTAATCAGTAGAGATTTTTTTGCTCCATAAACTGTATTTTATCATTATTGCAATATACGTCTCCACATAGATGCATTCCTAAAGGGCATAAATGAGGCCTTCAAAGCCAAGGATCTACATGAAGAGTGAATAACTTCACCATTAAAGGTGACACATGCTAACACAGTTCCCTGGGGTCTTAATGAAATGTCTGTGACCATAGACATCCATAGCACATTCTCACCTTTTTTTAAACAGTGCTGTTCAGAATGGCTGCTGTGAGTGCCAGTCCCACTAAATGCTCACTCCACCCCATCATTCCAAACCTATGCCACAGCATGGAGTAAAAGCAAATAAACAATATAAAAAATGTAAATAATAATAAAAATGTAAATGAAATTGTATTAACTCCCATTTAGCCACTGCATAGTTCAGCTAGCCCTTGCCATGTCCTTTGTTTTTCATTAGCCAAAGCTGTTAGCAGCAGCAGAGGTTGATTATGTTTTTAGCCTTTTAGTTTTAGCCTTGCTTTGATTTTGAATGGTTCTTCTTTTGTTTATATGTATTTAAGTGGTGTCAATCCTATAAAAAATGTAATCGCATTGATCACAACAATATTCTATGATTAATCACAAATTAAATTGCTAGCTAGCATGTCCTTGGATTTTTGGGCAGGAGAACCAATAAATGTGCTGCTTTCATTTTATTTATTAATTATTTATGCTGCCTGCTTAAAGGAAAGTGAGGTTACTTACTGCACATCCAGTCAAAGACACACCATTATATTCAGAGTCATTCTGATATCCAACAGCTTTGCTGTAGGTAAGGTGGCCCATATCCCTCTGAACAGTTCATGCTCCTAAACTGCCACGCATGTTCAAAACAGCAATGCTTCACATGACCCCTTCTCCCTTCTCCTCAGATCGCATTTATGAGGAATGTTGAATTGAACTGATATAAAATCACATGAATTAACTCTGCCTCATATCAGAAATGCATCGAATTTTAAGAACACATATGAAAGTAGCCTAAATTAGAACTGAAAGTTTGCTGTTCACACGGCCACACAGATACCACGTGTCACATATGATGGAAAACATTGAATCTGGGCTACTTTTACCTGCTGTGTAAAGTGGAGTTAAGAAATAATAACATTTGGGGAGGAGCAACATGCCTGAAGCCCCTCCTCCCTAATTCATCGTCCTATAAATTCCATCTCTGCTTTGTTCACATGTCTACGAGATGTCTGCGCAACCCTTCACCACCCAGTCACCTCCCTTTTAACCCTGTCATCTATCATTCTTGGTTCCACTTATTATAAGAGTGACTGGCTTCCGACCACAAAGCAAAAACCTCCTGAACTTCATCTCTTTTTCCCCATCTCTTACGGTCTTCTCAGACACCATCATAAGTTAAAGGCATGGTCCGGTCTAGCTAATGTGGCCTTAGTTCTTTGTCTGTCCTTCTGTCTGTCTGTCTGTCTGTCTATCTGTCTATCTATCTATCTATCTATCTATCTATCTATCTATCTATCTATCTATCTCATTTGTTTGTGTTTTGAAATGTTCATTGTATGATAAAAGATAAATATGATAAAAAATAAAAGTATAGCTTCTAAAACTAAAGCACTGTTGCATCATTTAGACTAGCTACATATATTCAAATTTTTAACAAACTATTTAAGAGAATTCAGTTGATTCTCAATAATGTTAGGGTTAGGATGAGGATCAAGATTAGGTTTAGGACCAGAGTAAGAGTGAAGTTTAGGTTTTGAATATAAGTTAGGGCTAGGGTGAGGTTTAAAGATGGGGAAATGAAGGTAAATGTAATAGATATTCAGTTGAATGTATGTAAAAGTATAGGTAAATAAAATATCTACAAAGCATCCAAAGTGTCCTGGTCCAAATAAGGTGAAACCACCTGTACTAATCAATAAAAGCCATCACCATTTATTTATGTGACTTTATTTATCCAGACCTCCACACACAGTAGATTAGTGGAATTCCCCTGCCATAGTATCAGTAATGGCTGTTACCAGTAATAATAGTGTTGTACTATTGGACCTAATCTATCATGACAGCATGCTTATGGCTTTACGGCAATTATGTGGTCCAGAACACAATTCTTGCTCCATTCCTGATTGAGGTTGTAACTTGTCTTGGACTACCATCCGTATTTTTGCATCTGCAGGCAAATTGGATGGGACACATATATATTCACATGCCACATTAGAGACTGGCTTCTCTGCGGTTTGCATTCATGTATTATGTGTTGTAATTGATCATCCCCATCATCCACAGGCCGAAGGTTGAGCGGAGTTGATAACACCATATCATCTACAGCCTTGAGTCAGTGTTTGACGGCATGAGAGGCCCAATTAGAGCTGACAGGTGCTAGGCCACCTTTGCCCCCTTCTCTCCCTTTCTCTTGCTTTCTCCCGCACTGCTCCTCTCCCTCCTACTCTCCTGAGAAAGACATTGCTGTACTCCATCTTACTGTCCTGTTAGATGACTCAGTGCTCACTGATGGAGCTGTTCCTTCTGAGATCTCTTCAGAGGGACTGGGAGTGGAGGGTGCGGTAAAAGCCGCTTTGATACCCCCGCCGTCCTTTATGCTGAGGGCCACCAGAGTAACGGTGATTTCTGCCTTGGGCTGCGCAAATGGAATACGCATCAATGCGACCAAAGCCGTATGATACGGAGGGACAGCTCCCTGGAGCCGGGTTTGTGTGGAAATCGCCACATTTTCTCTCCCGCTTTCCCTCAAACTCAAACGCACGCACACCGCCGTGCAAACTCATAGTCACATTTATTTCTCACCACCCCTCAGGGCCTAATGTAACACATGGTTCGTCTGAAGACTGTTTTGCCTACGGTTTGCGTTATTTTCAGCAGACATCATGCAGCAACCTGGCAGCCTGGCAGAGATAAACCTCCCACCACTCAAAGCTCATATTCTTTTCCATTCACACCCACTTCCTGACAGGCGCGTCTAAAGACGCGGTGACAAAATACAGGGAGCGTGAACTCTGAGGAAGACCTACAGATGAAGGGTTACTGGCATTGAGGAAATAGCTTTTGTAAAGTGCCACCTCCCCTTCCCCACACACCCAGCAGGCTCAGGAGATTTTCACTCTCAGTCAGTTAGAAGCTACTGTGCATGGCTGTGACAAAATACAACTCTGTGAACGAGGGAGAATTTCAGGTTCTGCTTGGAACATGTTTTTAGGGAAAGGCGGCCCAAGACTGCTGTGCATCTGTGAGCAGGAATGGATGAGAATTAGAGATGTTTAGTAGGACTGATCTGGAAATGGCTTTTTAATGTGATACTAACTTTACTCATGTGGCCTTATCTACTGGTCACCTTTAGTAATGCAACTCACGTAGTTATCTAATCAGCTAATTGTGTGGCAGCAGTGCAGTGCTTTAAATTGAAATGGGCCAGCAGTCTCAGGTAATCCTCACATTAACCATTACAATGAGGACAATTTGACTTTGAGCATGGCTTGATTGTTGGTGCCAGAAGGACTGAAGGGCTGATTTTTAGAGCTGCTTCTGGGTTTTTCAGCACAACTGTATCTAGAGTTTAGTCAGAATAGGCTAAAAAAGTAGTAGAAGAAGAAGGAAAAAAAACAAGGCTCCAGTGAGGCTCAGTTCTGTAGACAGAAAGGTCCACAGATAATGACCAGGCAGGTTGGAGTTGACAGAAAGGCTGCAGGAACTCAGATAACCCCTCTGTAAAATGAAGCCTCTTTCACACATGCACAGTAACCCAGAACATACTCAAACTTTATCCAGCCAGGCCCCTAGTACAATGTCCGGGTAATGTACGAGTGACCCCATGTGTGAATAGAGCAGGTCATTTTTCCAGAGAATTCACAGAGGGTCATGATGTGCCTCCTTCACGCACTACACAGACACAGCCACTTGCCTAAACCATGCAGAAGATTTCCTGTAGTGAGAATGCACCTGACACGGAAAATCCCAGACTGTACGCTACATGTGCGAAAGGTCAAGTTCAATTTATGTCCAGACCTGATTCTCCGGACATTTTCTAGAGTTCATAGGTCAAAGTGGCTTTATGTGGAGCAGAAATGCATCTCTAAGGACACAACATGTCCATCATTGGGGCAGCTGGGCTTGTCCATCAAGGCTGAGGCTGCTCAGTGCAGGGTTACCAAAACTGGACTGGAAAAACAGCTGGGCTTACCGCTGAATAGGGGCTGAGACAAATTTTAGGAGTTAAGGGATTCACTAAATATAACTGTTAAGAAGTTAGCTTAGCTAGGGTTAAATGTGCACACCTGCATCTATTGAAATTTAAAATCCTGTGAAAATGTTCTTAATATTTCCTACAAATTAGATATTTTTGCATAGAAATAAACATAAAAACATAAAAAACAATAAAAATAAACACATGCACTCTGTTAGGTTCATCTCACAGACAGAACCTGCAGGTATTTATACACTGGGCTTATTCTTGGCCAACAGTTTGTTTCGGTCTGACTAGTAATGTAATGCACAGGAGTGTGAGGGTAATTAATAGGATGATGAGAAGAACACACTCTCTCAGCAATTACTTATCCTTGTTTTTAAGCAGCGTTGGAGATTCTCTCTCTTCGAATTTCTGTCATGTTCTTAATCAGTAATTTCTCTGTCCGGTTCTTTCTTCTCCTGACCTTGCCACTGCCCTGTCAGCAAGCATCCCAACCCAATTATCACCCCTCCAGCAGGACAGAGGACCTGCTCTGATTCAGCAATTAGTATCACCTCTGCCGGCTCCTCACGTCAATGCCCCGACACCTCCAGAGACCGACCTCTTCCACTTCTTCTCACACTGAGAGTGCTGAAGGAAGGCCAAGGTGAGCTAATCTCACAATGCTTTGTAGTCTGGTAGTAAACAAAGAATTTATTGGAAACTGAGGGTTTAACTTAGTGAAACTGGTAGGGGTTGGGTGTATTTACCTATATTTACCTACAGGTCTCCAACGGTCCACCCAGAGTGAGAGATATGAGGCACAGGTGTCATATTGTCAACAGAATGGCATCGGGAATCTAAAGGCCTCATGCTAAAGATAGCAGTTCTGGATCATGTGATGGCTATTTTTGGTTTGCAACATTTTACATTACCAGGTATTTATCAGGATTTATCAGCTGTCAATGGGTTGGTTGGACACATCAGTTGAAGCATCATTTTGTAGCATTTGTACTTTAAAATAACAGCTACAAAATCACTGTGCTGCTCCACTGATTGTGTAGTGATTGTTGTCTAGATGTAGGAAGAATGGCGTCTATATCATTGCAACTCCGGGCTCGACACCATTCTGACTGCACTATTGAAGTTTAGTGAAGGCGCTGGATAATGCTGGATACACTGGACATGCTGGACACAGAGCTTGTCTAGTACATGTAGAGACGTATTCCCAATAGAATAAGACTCTGAAATGGTGGTGCTCCATCCCATACTTCAGAAATGGGTTGGGGAGATTTGGCATGAGGTTGGGTGTTGATCAAACTAACTCTCTTTTCATTGAATACAATCAAATTCTCACAGCAATGCTCTAAAATCTAGAAAAAGCCTTCCCTGGACAGTAGAGAAAGTTATTCCAACAAAAGCAGGATAAACCATTTTTAATACCTTTGATTTTGGAAGAAGCAATGAATGAGCAGGTGTCCCAACACTTTTGTCCATATAGTGTATATCATTAGAGGGCTGTGTAACAGTGCAGTAGGTAATGTGTGTGCAGCACAGGCCAAGGGTCTGAGTTTGCTGTGTTCTCCCCATGTTCCGATATTCTGGTTTCCTCCCACCTCCCATAGGCACATGCCAGGTAAATTGGTTATGCTACATTGCCCCTATGTGTGAGTGAAAGAGTGTGTTAAGTACCCTGCCATGTCCAGGGGAGTTCCCACCTTGTAGCCAATCATTCTGAGTGATCTCTGGACACACTGCAACCACAACCAGGAAAGATGAATGGACGAATGGTATTGAAAAATTTGTAACTGTTGACTGATTATTTGACATTATATAAGTTCATAGCTTATTTACATAAGTATTAGCACAGGTATTCACTTAATAACTGTAGAAGTAACATGAGAGCTAAAATATGTCAGGCCCTCGGCATCGTGCCCTCCCCGGGAGGATCTCGAGCCGCTGCCCACAGGCTCACATAAGAACTTCTGGTTTATTCCCGTTCATGTGTGTTGATTCAGTGACTCGGTTCGTGTTCATTTATGTTAATGTGTGTTTGTTTGTGTTCACGTGTGTTTCGGTTTTGATTGTTCATTGTCCTTTTGTTTGATTCATGTGTTTCACCTGGGACTGGGGGTACTTAAGGAGCCTCGACGTCTTGGTTTGATGCCGAGAATTGTATTGTTTGGAACCTTGAGGTCACCCGAGAGGTTCCCTTTACTACTAGCGGTGTGTTAAGGTCAGCTTATGCTCGGCTTCCATGTTCGCGAGCAGGTCACCCTGCCGTTCAAGTACTCAGCGAGGCTCACTCACTCACGGCCAAGATATACCAGTGACCCACGTTTCTGCTAGGCGACCTACACTCACGGCAGCACGCTGCGGTTTCAGGTTGGGTCGGCCTAGCCATTTTACTTACTTTACTTTAGTTACAGCACCGGTCTAGCGCTACTTTAGTTTACCCCTGTTTAACAGTTTTCGTTAGTTTTTCCCCTTTTGGTCCCCCCCCTCGGTCCCTGCCATTCTCGCCAGCGCTGCTCTCAGTGTTCCCCAGTCTCAGGTTCGTTTGGTTTCACCCTCTCATTTATTACGTACACACATACACAGTATGGAGAAAAGTATTGGGACACCTACTATTTCATTGTTTCTTCTGAAATCAAGGGTATCAAAAAAATGTGAAAAAAAATCAAATAAAAGTGTATCTCCTGCATGTTTTGGAGCAATTGTCTCTACTGTCCAAGGTAGGCATTCTACTAGCAGTAGAAGAGCAGTGCTGTGAGGATTTGATTGCATTCAGTGACAGGGCAGGTAAGAATATTGGATGATCATTTCCTCACCTCATGACAAACTTTCCAGCTCATCCCAAGTATTTGATGGAGCACACCACCATACCAGAGATTCCGCAGAAAGAGACCTCAAACTCGATTTGTGATGAGGCAAAAGCTGGGGAACTACATCAATGCTGTGGGGTCTTTATAGCACTCTAGTCCACACCCAGCATTAGGCATGATGCCAAAAGGTTTAAGATTATTCATTCCAAAGTGTCCGATTATATTGACAGTACTTCTGTACGGAGACTAGACATGCACTGCATGAGCATTTGCACATATGTGTAAATAATGCAATCTTTAGAAGGGGAGTTCATAAATATTTGGACACACAGTGTAGTGGTTTTTACTACTAATTAACAAAAGCCCTTACATAATCTCGCATTAGGCCACTTCAGTTAAGCTTCAGCTTGCCTTCTACACAACCTTGTTCTTCACTCTTACCCATCTCTAAACCGGCATGCTTCTTTATGAAACCTTAAGTGCTTCTTCTGTGGCATCACTCAAAGAACCATTGCATTTTTTCTACAATTAACTTCTAATTTGACTTATTTTTACCCAATTTGGAAGACCAATCACTAGCAAGGCCCCCAACACATGAGGGTGAAGACTAACAGATGTCTTCTCTAACACAGAAAGTCAGCCACCGCCTCTTTTCTTCTTCTCTTGCTAGGTAGCCAGTGCACTTGGAAGAAAGTATGTCTCCCCAGTTTCAATACAATAGCTAACAGACGCCTGTGCTGACCAACAGCACACTAGGAGTGATGTGCAATCAAGCCATTCCTGAGAAAGCAATGCCAATTGTGCTCTCTCGGATTCCTGTTGCTGATGGCAAGCAGTGTGACCCATGATTTGAACCATCTGATAATCCACTGAACCACTTAATTTTAAGAATGAAGTCACTTTATTTGGGAGACTCCCCATGTGGGAGACTGGGGTTCAATTCCTAGCCTGGGTGACAATGCTGTGCTACACCAATAAGACTCTTAACACTGCATTGGCCCACCTCTGTAATACGAATTACCTTGTAAGTTGCTCTGAATAAGAGCGTCAGCTAAGTACCACGAATGTAATGTAAATGAGAAGATTGTGTCCTGATACATCCCTCCCACATTTCCCTATTTCATGCTGGTCCAGGGGAAGAACCCAGTGACCTTCCAGTCCCAAGTCAGCTTCTCTAACCTTTAGGCCATGGCTGTTTTGTGTTAGAGAGAAACCAGGTCAACCCCAGAACTCCAGGTCAAAGGTGAGGTACCACTGCATTAGGCAATAGAACTGACTGTTCTCATATTAGATTATAATGACTTGATTATTGGGCTTTGCTATGAGTTGTTTTTGACACAAAAAAAAAACAAACAAAAAAAAAACAGGCAAAACCAACCAATGTTCATTCAGATGACCTCAGACTCCAGTGGAGCAGACTGTTTCTGGTGCTGTACCGCCCTCACAGCCTTTGCAATCTTGTCCTACGAGCCTAGTCTCTACAATGTTGTTGTTACAAACACAATGTTCAGGGAGCAATTTGATGCTTTTCGGTTTTGTCGAGCCCCCGCCTTGTGCACTAGCGAAACGAATGACATTTTAAGCAGTGAGGAGGAGGAGGGAGAGCCTTGTCTCTGGTTGTAAACAATTGCTGACACCTTTCATTCAGTCTAATGGCAGGGAGCAGGGCTAAGCAGAAAGGAAAGAAACTGCTTTGCCATTAAACATGTCTGCAGAGAGCAGCATGTCATTGGTCAAACTTATTTGACCTTAGTAACCCTTCTTCTAAAACCCAAGTCTTATTTTCTGCTCCTCTCCACACTTCATTGATTATAATTAACTGCAGCACCCAACTTTTGTGGCATTTGAATTGGTTCATGTTGCCTTTTAAAGAAGCCCTAGAGGGGAAACTATTTATCTTGGCATATTTGAATAATGAGAGTACATGTGACATACTGTGAACCTCAAACACTGCTGTCTCTCAATAGACTCTCAATCTAGACTCTCAATCTGGCATGACCAAAACAGAGCTGTAAAATTGGCCAATTCCCAAATCCTAAAACTCTGACAGAATAGTTCTTAACCCATTTGGTTCTCCATTATTACCATACACCAAACTTTCCCCAGTGAAAGCAAAGCATAGATTTTTGATCATGTTGAAATTTGTAACACTGGAGAGCAGCACAACAGCGCCAGACTCTGCTAATTATGGGAATACAGTTTGCTATGTGAACCAGGCCTTGTAGCCGTGGCATTTCCTGTGCCAGTATCCGCAGAAAGACACCTCAAACTCGGTATGTAACAAGGCAAAAGCTGGGGAACTACACGGGCCGAGTGTATTTTACCATCTAACACACATCAAAAGGAAAACCACTGGATGATCTTTTTATTTAATGGTCATTAATTTAATTTAATGGTAACGGTTAGAAAACCAAACCAGTGCATGTGAATGGGTGCAAGGCTAAAAGCTTACTGACTACATTGCACTGAGAGGACACAACAAGAGAACAGCAACACTACCCGGCATGACAGTTGACCATTGGTGGGGGAACCATGGGAATACACAAGCCTGGACACCACCTTAGCTCAGCACAAAAAGGGCTCAGTTTAGACCACACAGGGGAGAGCCTTTTCGTTAAACGTCATCAGTAGCACCCCAAGTACTGCTCCGTTCAAAAGCTCACATCTAGCCGAGTACAGTCCGAACGCCTGGATGTGTTCTTCTTCTGCCTGTGTTATCGAGGATGCATGAGGACGTGACTTGTGTGGCATGCATTGCGTACACGCTGCTGTTCCAATTGCAAAATCATGGTACTGCGCCCTCCTGTCCTCTGGAATTTGTAGTCGCAAGTCGAACTTGCCATGACAGAAGTACCAAGTACAGCAGTCTGCACTTGCTGTACTTTTGTATTGAGAATTTGTTTTCCACAATCCCTGAATGAAAGGGAAACAGCTTGTTTTTTTGGACAGGTTTGTAGATAGGCTTGATAAATACATCTGAGCATTTTTGAACCCAACCAAAGTCACATATTAAATAAAATCTGCTCTTTGGCACCTCTGAAATGAGTTTCAGTCATTCATAAACTGCTGAATAGATTCGGAACACAAAGCAAGATGTAGACATACTTCTGAGAGTCATAGAGTGAATTTGTAACCATGGAATTTGTGCTCAATTTGATAAAAGCAAGCAAACATTTTAGATGGTTATTTGTCCAATTCTTTATGATTGCCTAATTCAGGGCTGTTCTGGTCCTGGAGATCTACCACCCTGCAGAGTTTAGCTCCAACCTGAATCTAACGCACCCGATCCAGATAATAAAGGCCTTTAGGAGCGGTAGATCTCCAGGACCAGGATTGAGCAGCCCTGGCCTAATTTGTATAAAGGAGTCCTAGAGTCCACACAGTACACATGGAAATACTGTATACTCAATAGAAAGCTGAAATTCTTTACAGTAGCAATATTTTAACATTTTCATTTTAATGTTTCAATCCCAACATATTATTCCCCTGATGGATGGAACAAACTGAAAAATGGTTAATTCAGGAGCAGGTACAGTATGTAGGCCTATAATAATAAAATCATAGGCTTGAAAAGCTATTAGAGCCAGCAGTTGTGTTTGTATTAACGACACACATACAGGTTATTAATTTTTACTGTTTGAGTGCTTGACTACAAAATTTACATAAGCATATTTCAGACATGCACAGTAACCCAGAACTATTGCAGACATCATTCAGAGGAGCTGTCAAGTACTGAGACTAACCAAGATAGCAAACAGAGACAGGACAAACAGATTAAGCTAAACATAACGGAACAATGACTAACAAACAAAACAAGAACCAAAATTACCAAATCAAACATCATGGGCCAAGCCAACAACCGGGCCAAGCCAACAACCAGGCCAAGACAACAACCAGGCCAAGACAACAACCAGGCCAAGCCAACATGAACATGCACAAGACCAGACAAGGGAAGGTTAAAACAAAGGGGTTCTTATAGGAAGGATAAACGAGGAACACATGGGAGTATCAAGGGGTCGTGGTTACAGAGGAGGCACAAGTGGAAACACTAATAGACAGGCAGGGCTACTGTTTGAGGGCTTGACTACAGAATTAGTTACATAAGCCTCTTTCAGACATGCACAGTAACCCAGAACTTTTGCAGACATCATTCAGAGGAGCTGTATGTGTGAACGCAAAAGTCCGCATCATTTGTACGGGTCAATACACGGACATTATCCTGCCAGCCCTCTAATAAAAAGTCTGGGTAACATCTGAGAAACCTCACATGTAAAGAGAGCAGATAGTTTTACACAGAATTCACAATTGGTCACACCATGCCTCATGCAGTTGCTACAAAGGCACCGCATGCCTAAAACTCACTGCATGACTCTGCTTCGGACTGTTTATGTACATGGACTTTATCATTCTCACTCACATTTTCATCATGTATGGCTTGACACCACATTTACCATTTTGTTTCTTAATTCAGTTTTGTTTTATTGTTTTTATTCCCATTTTAATCTTTATTATGATTCAATATTGACCTGAGGAGGATGGGTTCCCCTTTTGAGGCATGGTTCCTCTCAAAGTTTCTTCCTCTCGACCTGAGGGAGTTTTTCCTTGCCACTGTTGCCACTAGCTTGCTCTAAAGAGGCTTGGACCTGGATCTCTGTAAAGCTGCTTTGTGACAACATCTGTTATAAAAAGCTATAGAAATAAAATTGAACTAAATTGAGTACACAGGCGCCACCCAATGCCTAAACCACACGTGTGTTCCTGTAGTAAGAATGCACCGGACACAGAAATCATATGTGACCTGTGATCAAATGTGAAAACAGCTATAGTCAGAATGCCCATTCCCAGTGTGGGAGACCTAGCTAAACTGTTTTCCTCTCATTCTCACAAGTGCAGTGAAGCAGCAAACAGGCTTGGTTATCTGTCTAATGCACACTTTAATGTAATGAGGTTTTTATTGGGAGAAAACATTTACAGTAACTGTCATTTACCTTGTTTCTTCGTTCATAAAATGAAGCCACAGTGTTATTGCCGTTTATGTTCCTCTAACTGGTTTTGTTCCCTGCTTTAACCTCATGTTCATAGTTTTATTAGAAATGCAATGTATTGAAGCATAGAGTTAAAACAATGAAGCATGTCATCTGGCAATTACCAATCACATACAATCTGCATTGACTGCCAAGTACTGAGACTAACCAAGGAAGCAAACAGAGACAACAAACAGATTAAGCTAAACTTAACGGAACAACGACTAACAAACCAAACAAGAACCAAGATTACCAAATCATACATCATGGGCCAAGCCAACATGAACCTGCACAAGACCAGACAAGGGAAGGTTAAAACAAAGGGGTTCTTATAGGAAGGATAAACGAGGAACACATGGGAGTATCAAGGGGCCGTGGTTACAGAGGAGGTACAGGTGGGAACACTAATGGACAGACAGGGCAAGGACAAGAAACAAACAGAGCCATGTGCTTAAGAGCACATGGTGAAACAAAACAAAGGGACAGGCGTGACAAGGACAAACAGAGGCACAGGTGTACCTTGAACTAGCGCTGTCTTAGTAGAATGTAGTGTAACAGTTTCTGAACAGAAACAGTGATATTGAGAACAAAATTCAGATTCCCAATATAATTATAAATAACTTTTAAGCATCACAGGGTTACATCACAGTAATACAGTGAAAAAAATTACATTTTGTTAAGCTTAAATGAGAAAATATAATGTTTTTGTTTAGGACAGTCTTAAACAGATTACACATCCTCAGTTATTTTTAGAATTAGGGGCAGTTTTTGGGAAATACTTCAAAAGCAACATTATGTAGCAATTCTACTTTAAAATAACAACAGCTTCAATAAATACCAAAGAATGCATTTATTTAGTATATTATAATATATTATATATAGAAAGATTGGGGCCAAGGTGCGATGCTCAGATGCAATGATATGTACATTTCTATTTACAACCCTGTTATTTTACCATAAAAAGAAAAATGCAGATTTTCCTTTTACAAAGGGTTAAATAATAAGAGCTGCTTTTTTTTTATTAGCTGATTTATGGCACCCGCAAAAACCCCTGAAATTATAGCATAGTTTTAACACTGTGACAAAAACATCCCAATTATTTTTTGGAAACATTCCTGAGTCTTACCGGATAGTGTTGCTGTCCTCTCATTGTGTCCTCTCAACATAATGTGACGTTAGCAAGCTAAAGAGATTATAGCCGATGAACTTTTAGCCAGTTAGCCTCCAATTGCCCGGGTTTGGCTTTCTTGAGTCTTAATGTTGAAAAAATAAGCCAGTGTTTTCCTTTTTGATCAGAATTAGAATTAATATAGAAATAATTTATTGATCCCAGGAGGGAAATTACAGTTGTTACAGCAACCGTTCATGTAAGAATAAACACACTATAAAATAAACACTCAATTAATACAATACATTTACAACAAAGAGAGAAAAAAAAAAATTATTTTTTTTTTCCCTTTGAGTAACTTTATTGAGAGCACAGTAAAATCATACCTTTAAGCAGGCAGGGCCCAACATATATACCTTGAGATAACCACAGCTCATTGTTTAACGCACACACAATTGTCAATGGTGCCATTTCTGTCGCACATAAGTGACAAAGAGACAGTTCAGGCCTTCTCATATGATATGCGCATACACATCAGCAATAATATTTTTGAGCAAACAGATCACCATAGTATTAAGTGTAACTACATGACTAAGGAATACAACTATATAATTAAAGAACACAGCTAGTAATTAGAAAACTGAAACTGCCATCACAGTAAATATATCATATCTAAACAGATTAGAGATTTTGGCATTGGCTGTTTTACAGCCCTGTTTTGGTTATGCCCTTTTTTTTTTTTTTAAAGAAGGACAAAGAAATGTTTGGTGTTCATGATATGTCAATTTCTGAACTCCCATTATTCAACTTTCTTGGGCCCCTTTAACAGGCTAGGTTCTAAAGAAAATAAACTTTGTAAAATATACAAATATACACATAACTGAATCTACATTTCTGTGGAATAGAACACAAACACAACACAAAAATGAGCTACACAAACCTCACTAAGCTGGAATTTATGGCTGGGCTGCTGTTTGAAACCCACTTGCATCTACAAAATGTGTGTCTAACATGTGAAAGGAATTCAAAAATGAAATGTTCGGGTTCATAATGGTGTGAGTTGGCCTCTCCAGGGAGTCTTCAGATTTGATAATTGCTTTACATGCTCGTAAAACAGATAAAAAGCACGGGACCAGTTTACCTGTGTCTGTGGTGCACTTTCCCTTCATAATTTAATATTCATAGATGATAATGTCCCCATTGGCACCCACACACACTGTGCAAAGCAAATTCAAAATTGCATTCATAAACACCAGGATGAAGTCAAATGCCTCCATTGGCCTCCCCAGTCACCAGGTGTAAACATCATCGCATCTTTATTGGCAGTTATGGCCGATAATGTGGAAAGTAGATTTCCATCTCTTTCATCTCTCAGCTTTTCCTCTAGAGGAATGGTTTAATATGTCACTACACACAGTTCAGGATTTGTATGACAGTAATCTGAGGAAGACTGGCGCACCTTTGAAGGCAAAAGGGTGGCCCTATATCCTATTATGTTCTTTTATGACAGCATTGTTCAGAATTATTGTATTGTAATTATTACTTTAATTACTACATATTATTACAATATTATCTTGCTATTGGGCCATAACCCTATTTTACTTTATGATAAGGAGCCTGTATTTAATAGGTAAATCTAGTTGATAGTATGTCCAAATGTTTGTGGACGCACCTTCAAGTGAATGCATTCAGCTACCTTACGTTGCACCCATTGCTGACACAGACAGAATAGGATTCTCTGGAGCAAATAAACATACCTATATAGTGCATATAGTGTTATTATGAGTCATTTTCTGGTACAGTATAGTATAGAGTAGCTCATTTGAAAAACAGCAGGTATGTACAGCAGCACTTTGCCACAGTGCTACATTGCAATAGTTATTCACAATTAAGTTTTTATGAATAAAACAAATAAAAAAAAATAATTAGTATGCTCAGTACTGGGTACTCGTTTGTAGGTACCCTAGAATAATAGCATCCTTTGTCACCCGTCCTTCCTTAATTATGAATGTACTGATACAGTGTGTAAGTACTACTATTATACAACTTTTTACTATTAAAAACACTTACATACCAGGTATTTCTGACATTATTTACTCTGCATTTAAAATATATTTTAACTGTATCCTGTTTACACACTTTTTCTTACCACAGTTGTAGCCAGTCAGCCAAGACATCGTAGGAAGTCTGCTGCATGTTAAGAGGTTTGCTTTTTTAGTTCTTTAGTGCTGGAACTAAGAGACTAATGTAACTCTCAAGTAATGGAAGTAAATGTTAACACTGCTAATATTAAGAGTCAACATTCTTTTTTTAATTCATTTATCTTCAATTCTAGACCTGAGCGGATCACACCCTGTGTAACCCAGACAATGAGCTGTGTCTTAACCCTTTTTACTAAACTTTAAACTGCTAATAAAATAAGAACAATAGCACATCCACATTAAAGCTAGACATACACTTAAATACTTAAAATACTGTGATAATCACTGCACTTTCAATCTCCCTCCTGCTCCCTTCCATTTCTCCTTCTTCTTCACTCAGCAGTACTATATATTTTTTTTTTTTTTTTAATAACCAACTTAGAACGACTGTGGACAGTATACATGTGACAGTAACTGGGTGTTTTAACAAAGCATGCATATGAACTGAATGGCTAGACAAAACTAATTATCATATGCAACTACTTTGAAGGTGTAAATTTGGAAATACAATTTAAATGTAGGCAATACTTAACTAAACAAAAATACAAATCTTACAAAATAACACTTAATTATACAGTAACCAATAACGATGTTCTTCCCTGGATTCTGACCATTAATTTGCATCATACAAAATACATTACAATTACATTTAAGACATTTAGAAGACACTCCAAGACAATCCAGAGCAAAGTGCTTTACTGTTTACTCTGTTTACCTTAGCTAGTTTGTATAGACTAGGACCCAAAAGACCTCAGTACTCTGCACTACACTTCGTTTAAGTACTCTTGGAAGAGGAGGGTCTTCGGTAGGTATTTGAGAGACTCAACTCAGACTGTTCAGACACACAGGGGAAGTTCGTTCCACCACTTCAAAGCTGAGTAGAGGAGTTAAATGGCTGAACATTTTAAACTACATTTTACCTTAAAACAGGGGTTGTTAAGCCCTGTTGTATTGTATCTTCCCGGGCAACATGCTCATATGTGGATTTACATACATGGAACATGGGCATGGTTGAGTAAGTTTGTACATATTTGGTTACTGGGACTGAGCTGAGTTTCCCAAAAAGGCCTGTTACAGCAAACCTTAATCTCACAGGGGTCCCCTCTAGACCATGTATGCAGTGTACATCCCAGATGAGGCCTATGTTTAACTCCTCCTGGTCCCATCAATTACCTCGGTGGGCATTCATATGTGGGGCCATCATGCAACCCAATAACAAAACTTAGTACTAGTTATTATGTAGAAAAATTATTTTAGTATATATAGTATAAAATAATAGTATTTTAGTATGTTTTTATTTGTATTATTTTTACCCAGGTTTCCTCCTCGATTTTAGATTTAGATACAATTTCCCAACCCATTCGTTTGTACTCTCTTCTCCTAGCCCCCCACCCCCAGCATGCACCAGAAAAATACATCCAGATTTCTATGTTTGAAATTACAACTCACATTTTTTAGGGGTTAAACTGTTCTGTATGTTTTTGGTGTTAAGGAAGTACTGTGAGCAATACATTGTGGATGTATCACATATGATTCAAAACTAAAGTGATTTTTCTTTTTAATAACTTAGTCAGTTAACATGCCAGTTTTAAAGAATTCAAATTTTCTGGCAATTATTTGATGGTTCAGGTTTTAAAGGGTTAAATGCTCTCAGGCAGATTTGCTTGTGTGACCTATTGTAATGGATATACAGACTGAATTTAGGCCTAAAGGTGATTGTTATTACTGCATTTGGAGTGAGGTGAACAGTGTTGGTCTATATGTGACTGCTACAACAGTACACCATGAGAGACGCAGTAATGTGAACAGGACAAAGACTGCACAGTTCAGACATAACTGATTATGGAATCAGATCTCACTGTTGCCGTGCTTGTCAGGAGCTACTGAAGGTGAAAAGCTGCTACAATATACATACAGTGGTAAGATCACAATTATATACATGTCAGAAAAGAACTTTTTTGTAAATTTGTAGTACATTTTATTGCTTGTCTTTGCCACAGACTGGGATATTGCTGGTATTGCTCATACATATGGAAACTGATCTGATACAAATCCAAGGAGGATTAGTGTGTGTTTAAGTACAACTTTCTCTGTTTACCCAGGCTTAGATAGCCAGGCTGTGGCTCATTAATCCTCATTAATCCTCATGCACAAGCACATGAAAGTGTAGCGACCAACAGCCAGTCACAGAGCACTGAGAGGAGTGAAGAGCAATAGGGTAAAAACTGTAGAGTAAAAAATTAGGTATTATGTAGAAAAAATGTTTTGTATATTTTTATTTTTATTTTATTTAAGTATATATATATATACTTAAATATATATATAAGTTATAAGGAAACTTATATATATATATATATATATATAAGTTTCCTTCCCAATTTTAGATTACCCAGCCCACTCGTTAGTACTATCCCGCATCACATGTAATGCTCCTGACACTAGTTTGCTGACACATGCCTCCTCCATACATGTGCAACCAGCCACTGTCTCTTTTTAAACTGCCACCGATGCAACACCATCAGGCAACCAACACTCTTGGAGGAAAGCGCCGGGTACCTAGGTCTGATGCATCGGCAAGCAGACACCTGTGCCATCCAGCATCACACTGAAGTGATGTGGGGAGAGAGAAAGCGAAATATCTACCCAGCCAGAGAGAGGACAGGCCAATTGTGCTCTCTTAGGCTCTGGCTGCTGATGACAGAAAAATCATATGCTGCCATTGTGTTAGTGCTTATTTGAATTACGCTTATGACTAATTACTTCATATTCTTGATATCTATATAGTATGACTAGTTCCCTCCACTGAAATGCCATATTTTCCATGTGAATGACGGCTGCAGTGTCATAAATGCACAAATTTAAAAAGGACCAGAGGGGTCCACCTCCATCAAAAGGCTGTCCTTGGTTGGTAAATACTCTACATTGACTAAAATTGAGCAGTTCTAAATATGTATTGGGCAAGTTCTATCAATTCTATGAGTTTTTATATCAATTGCTTAATAATTTGTTAAGAGAACTTCATTCTGTGGCAAAATACATAATACACACATTGTAACCACATGCCTTGACCGACCGAGGCAAATGGCCTTTTCAACAAGGTATTACAGAAGTCCTACCTGCCCTTGCACATAAGTCTAAGGAATGTATTCATCCACTGTGTGGATGCTGATTTGTGCTCGGGCTGGCAGTGCACTCGCAAATAGCAAGTATGAAGTGTGAATGCTGGAGGAACTCTGCCTACCTAAATAGACACAAAGCTCTGTCCTTTAGTGGAAAGAGTGAAAAGGAGCGCTGACTTGTTCTCTCGATGGAGCGTTTCCTCAACCCCTGGCAATGCACGTAGCGTTCTTAAGCAGCTAGTGTAACTAAAAAAAAGCCAGACAGTGAGCAGGTTCTGTCCTGAGGCCAATCAAAAACTGGAGCAGTTTGTCTGCCCCAAAACTACGAACCATGAAGAAGAGAACAAACTGAATCACCGTGGGAATACGCTGACCTTGCGGAGAAAAGTAGGCCCTTGTTTTTTTTAACTGTTTTGAGGAAATTAATGTTGATAAATGACAGTGAAAAGAAGAGTAAATACATGTGATGGTAACACAACCATCCAAGACTCATCTAATGAGCATGATGTCATTTTGAGAACTCCTTTATTGAGCAGTGCAACAAGTATACATACATTCAGGGTCAAAGTTAGCTGGCTAAGCAAGAAACCCTGCTTAATGAGACTGACCCCTGACCTTAAAACCATAAACATCTAATTCCTCCTGCTCCTCTTCTCTCCTCGATTACTCCAGAAGGAGTAGCACAAGTTTCTGGACGCAGCCATATACTTTGGGGAAAGTAGAGTGAGTGCCTTTTTGCTCAAGCTAACTTTTCTCTTGTGGGCATTATGGGAAATGTAGTGCCTGCAGTACATTTGCATGGTGTATCCTATAGTTCTGCTCAGCAATCCAGGATCAAATGGACCTTTTACCACCATGTCTTTATTGGGTCACAGCAACATTTTCCACATCCTAATGAACTAAATTGGTTCAAATGATGCCGCTGGTTAGGTGTGGTTGATGTAGTTTGTTTTGGTGGATGCTCACCCTTGAAGTAATATATCCTCCATTGATTTACAATAAATTCATAATGGTTCAAACATCCACACAGTGTCCGGTTTTGGTCTGGCAGAGGGTCTGGGAAGGTCTAGGCCTGACCCTAGACCTAGTCTTAACTGGTCATGCCATAAAAGGTCATACACCCTTTTTGACAAAATGTAAATCTGGCAGTTGTTCTTTACATTGTGTCACAATTTCATGATGCAGCGACCAATAGAAATGCTCCAAATGGCTTGGAATAAAATATGTTTTCAATGACGTCCATTCAAAGTTAAGAAAGCTTTTTCCTTCTCCTGTAAAGTTGTCATTCTGGAGATAGTAGGTAGATTTTCGAAGTTTTTGTGTGAAATATGGATTCTGTTTTTATGTGAAATATGGATTCTGTTTGCAATACGAAATGCGAAGCTGAAAAGGATGTGTTTTTTATCTAAAAAGATGGCATTTGAGAAGTAAAACAGTGTCACGAGCTGTTTAAATGATCAGTTTTCCCAGAGAATGCTTGTAATCATAGCCCATAAGGGGTTGCCTTCAAGCTTGGAACACTGAATGGTCCTAAAGGTTACAAAAACATCATTTTTGGTGGCTAAGCGTGTTGTTTGCTGCATGTTCTATTTTCTGCTTGTGGGAGTGAACGTGCTCGCAACCCACAACTACAACTCCTCGCTCTGTCCTTTAAATCATGAAATTAAGCTGTCGCTCTGGCTCCTGCCTGTCAGGCTGCTCACTAAATGGGGGAGACTGGAAGCCCTGATCTGCCATAAAGGCGTTTTCGCTCTGCGCTCTCTGGCGAGTTAATGTGGGTGCCGGAGTGTCAGGGTGCACTGATGTCTCTGCCGGGCCAGCGACTGTCAATCCAGCAGATTCTGACACATGAGAGGGAGCTCAATTACATCCTGCAGTCCGGGCCCATCCACTTAAGGGATATTACTAATGAAAGAGATGAAATGCGGAAGTGGAGTTGAGCAGAGCCTCGCAAACTCTGCAATTATGATTCCTGTGGCAGATCAATTTGAGCTCATTTGTCAGGATGGAAGACAGGGGGCTGCCTCCTATTCTGCGGATTGTGTGAACATTTGCAGAAGCGTACAATTCCTCGTGCCACTCTATTATTTCTCAGAGGCAGCACGCAATTATGTTGGAAACTGGAGGCTTCACTCTTCCACTGACAGTGGAGCCGAATGTACCGTACTTTGATATTATTCAGCATATTCATATTTGGCTTTTGTTTTCATAATACTTTTGGCTTTCTTATCCAATTTATTATTCCTGTTTTTATTTGTAGCCTGTATTGTAATACAGTTCCAATACGTGAATGTGTCAACCGCCCACAGGCCCAAAAAATGACTTCTGCCTTGTTTGTGTTCCTGTTTGGTTCATTGTGTCGATTCAGTGTCTTGCTTCATGTTCATGCGTTTCACCTGAGACTGGGGTACTTAAGGAGCCTTGACGCTTAGTTCGAGGCCGAGAATTGTATTGTTTGGAACCTTGAGGCAGCCAAAGAGGTTCCCATTACTGCTCACAGTATGTCAAGGCCAGCTTCTGATCTACGCCCTCGTTCGCAAGCAGGCCACCCGGCCATTCAAGGACTCAGCAAGGCTTGCTTGCTCTCAGACAAGATATACCCACGACTCTCGTTCCAGCTAGGTGACCCTAGCTGTTCTTGCCTAGTAGCTGGTCCCCCAGCTAAACCCCCAGTCTCAGGTGTGTTTGTTTTCACCCTCTCGTTTGTCAAGCTTGTGTTGTGTTCACCTTTATGCCCTGCAGCTGCTGCCCCTTATATTATCTTGAGTTTTGTTAATAAACTACTTGCATTGGACCCAGTTCTGTGAGTGTTCATCCCTCTGTGTCTGGCCTAACCCGCCATGACAACATGCAGACTCTTGATGGTTTGTAGAGAAGGTTAACTAAGCTCTTTGAAACTCCAGTGGAAGCATGTATAGTTTAAAGATGCCGCAGAAACCCTTTATTAAGTAATTTAAGTTAATACTTGATGTAAAAATATGTGTGAGACTTTGATTGGGGTGAAAAGCACTATTTACCACCCTGTTATATTGTTATATAAGTGAAATCCTCAGATTTTTCTTTAATTTGGGGCTTTTAAAAACAGATCCTAGCATAATTTATAACACTATAACAAAATGTCTTTGTACTTCTTCCAGATACATTTTTGGATCTGACTGGATAGTGTTGCTGTCCTCTTGTTGTCCAGTCTGCATGGTGTGCTGTTAACTAGCTAAAGAGATTGCAGCAGGGTCTGGTGGGGTTGTTTTTTAGCCCAGCAACTGGCACCAATTTGCTTCACCAGCTCTCTTCTCTAGTGATCCACTTACCAGTGCAACACACACTATTAACACACCACCACCATGTCAGTCAGTGTCACTGCACCACCCAAATATTTCTTGCTACGTGGTGGTCAGTCCTAAGGGGTCCTGACCATTGATGAACAAGGTGAAAGGAGGTTAACACAGTATGTAGGGAAACAGATGGACTACAGTCTGGAATTATAGAACTACACAGTGGTCCTGTAGGGTCAGTGGAGTTGATATTATGGACAGAGAGTGTAGAAACAAAAAAGTGCTGTTAATGAAGTGGCCAGTCAGTGTTCATTATATGTGTCATTGTGATTAAAGGGATGAATCAAATGATTAAGAGGATCTGAACGATTGCATATTTATAAAACAACCATAAAATGTAGCATCTCAGTTGGCAGTAACCCTGGAGGTTGCACCAGAGCTCGACATGCTGTTTAGACAGCTGCATCCATCCCAGCCCTGGGGATGAAGCTTGGACTGTAAGCGACAGTTATGTCATTATGCTTTAGCTACATGGATCAAGGGCGGATCAATCACAAGCAAATCTACTAACAGAGTTGAACAGTGTGTTTTTTAGTCTACAGGGTGTCAAAGCAGGCCACCTTAACCCAAAATCATGAGAAAAATGAGTTGAATGTTTGCAAGGTAAGGACTTAACACAGGTTTCCTCCAATACATGCAAAGCCAGCCACCGCCTCTTTTCAAACTGCTTCCAAAGCAACATCACTGGGCAACCAACACTCTCTGAGGGAAGTACCAGCTTACAGATGCTTACGCCGGCCGCCATCGCCTAGTGATAAAGGGAGGGAGCATGGCCAATTGTGCTCTCTCAGACTCCAGTCACTGATGGCAAAGCGACGTGGCTCAGGGTTTAAACTCGTGAGCCCCGGAGCCGGAAGTCTTGTGGAAGTCTTATGAGTTCTTAAGTTACATTTGAAAAAGTAGACTCTATCTTGGCTTTCACTCGTTTTCTCTTCTTATTAATGTGGGTTTTCATGTCTCTAACAGCATTATTGATAGATTAGACCTTCTGAGTTCAGACATAAAAGCTTTAAATTAGTTAAGTTAGCTTTAGGTTTTTAACTGTTTTTCCTTTTAGTATCAGCAATGATGTCAGAGCCAAGATTAAATAAACTGCCTCTACAGGAAAGGCTTCAGATGACTCCAATATATGAAACAGAGTAGCCCTCTCTTTTGGACTGTATTTCCCACCAATTTGTACATAAAACCCTTTGACTGAATTATGACTTATTTGTGGAGGAATGGCAGTCTTAAGAGCGAGGCTCTTATCCACTGGGAATGCCACTGTAGTGGAACATCTTTTTATAGTGAAGGGGCAATAAGCTATAAAGCACTTAAGATGTTCTGCCTTGTCTATAATTCATGGACTAGCTTGACATTTCAGTTTAGATAGAAAGACAGACAGATAACCTTTGTTTAAGCAGGAAGGCCAGCTTAGATCTTGAGCCTTTTGCAGGCAGCAGTGTTATTATTAAAAAAAAAAAAAAAAATATATATATATATATATATATATATATATATTCAAAATAACAAGAAATTGTTTCAGTAAATAAAGCCAAGCAATCATTTTGCTGACAAGAAGTCTGTGCTTATTATATTCAATAAAAATATGTTTAAGGACGCATTCACACTTGTCCAGAATATACAAGTCTGCGTCCGATTCTGGGCTCATTTGGGGATGGGCTCATTATCACTGCTTTGCTTTCACACAGAAGAATTCCATGTGAACCGTGGATTGATTGCGTATTTCACTTTTCTGCAATACTTTTAAAACAATACTGAAATACTAAACTCTGAAGCTTTAAGACTGTGACATAACAGTTTTTACTTTACTACATAGATCCCTAAAATGTACATACTGTACATGCACCCCGCACTAGTGTTGTAGGACTAAAGTCCAGATGTGATTTGACTGTAATGTGCTGAGAAATTGAGCAGTGATGAGAGTTGGATCTAATTATTCCTTTATGGTATGGATGGTATTTATTTGAGGGCAGGTGGAAATATTATGTTTTCAAATGTAATAATAAAAATGGATGAAATGAATGTTGTTGCTTTATATTGAGTTGACTTTATGTGGTCTTACCCATCATTTGCATTCAAAAGTTACATTTTAGGCTACATATTATTTAATGCTATGTTTTACAAAATATATGATGAAATAATATAATTTATTCATATGTAACATTGATAGTAACTGATAATGAATGTACAATGAATTACAAACTTTTATTCATTAATTTCTGTATATTTTATATAATAATAAAAATCTCAATCAAATCTCGGCCTTGGTCTTGACCACTCCCTGCCTCTGTCTTGACTCACACTTGATTACTAACTCTCAACTCTCCTTTAAAGGATGAATGCAACAGTTGCTTCTGGAGAATACGGAAATGAGACTATAAAAAGCCACATGCTAATCCTAGCCAAATGTGTGAAGGGCCACTCTACAATGGTGTGTTTGCCCCTTTCTGATATTTTATTTGTTCGCATGTTTGTCGTGCTTAAATGTTTCGGGTCATCAGACAAATTTAAATATGACACAAATCTAACACAATTAAACACAAAATGGTTCAGCACTGTTTCATGTTTTCGCCATTTGTGTGTAATGGCTCTCACTCTTGTTCTAATAATAGAGAGGGGGGCAAACACTTTCACACCACATCCAAAAAATAGCACATTGTGCTGACTGGACACTGAGAGGATAGCAACACTATGCAGTAAGACTTGGGAATAATCACAAAAATAATTACAGCATTACAAAAAAAAAACCCCAAAGCAATGCTAAGCTGTTTTAAATACCTACCATACGATGTCTCAGTGACTGGCTAATAACAGATCAGCTAATGATTTATTTTTATTAGCTGTCAATGAAAGGAAATCAGTGTTTCCCATTCTGAGACGAAATAACAGTGTGGTAAATAGGCTTGTAAAACTGCATCTAAACTTCTTCAGTGTAAAAATGCTTATTATTTTTTTTATATCCAACAACTTAAAATACATCAATACTATATCACATTTAAAGTGAATTAAAATAAATGAAAAATGAATGTAGATTTCAGTAAATAAAACAGCACTTAACAACCTCAAACTCAGGGAACTGACTATATGGAATTCTTATTCTTAAAACGTTTAATAGGTGGCAGATATGATGATGGAGAGACCTTTTAAAACTCACTCAGAATGTGCAATGGCATGAGATTAAGTGATGTTTTAGTAAAATGAAGTCCAGAATAAAAAAAAAATGAGCTGTATATCTAACTGTCAAAAGAGATTAACCATGGGAGGGTAAAGTGTGTGAGAGGGTATCATAAATAAATAATAAGCCAGACTGCCGACTTTATACACATATTGATGTTCAGTCCACTTTTATATATAGTTTACAGACATGAGCGCAGTATACAGTGATTTGCACACTTTAAATGGGAGAGAAGAACACGCCCAAATCCCCTCTTCCTTCCAATATAACATCCATTTCTATTCTCTGTGTCCCATGACGACGTTCCCACACCCCACCACTTCCCTCGTCTCCTCCCTTTAACTCAATCAAGTTCTCAGAGTTCACTCCCTCATGCAGTCTCCTCACACATTATTATTTGTGAATGATTTCGTCATAAATGTCATAAACATCATAAACATCATAAACTAAAACTAAAATGAATATTTCTGTAACCAAGGTTTGGGGGTTTTATAATATGTCATAAAGCAAATGTGGAGAATTTTGGAACTTCATTCATATGAGATTCAATCTGTTTCAATCACATTATCAGAAGAAAGACATGAAGATGACTGCCAGCCAGTAACAGTGAGAAATGTGAATGGCATAAAATGTACTGGGGTCCCATGTGCCAAATATATAATCTACAGCTGTGTGAAAAAAAGAAACCTCTTTTAACATATTTAAACATAAAGAAATCATCATGTTATATATCAACATCAACATATTTAGAGATCAACATCAACATCAATATATTTAGAGATCATATCCCCACATAAAACAGAACAGATTGTTTTTTTAAATCATTTTTACAGTGAAATAATAGAAATGCAGTTTTCTTGTGAGGGCAAAAGGAAAAATATCAGATATTATACAGTTTTCTTTTGATCCTCTACCAGTCTCTGACATCTAGGAGCAAGTTTTTTTCCGCTCCTCCATTCAGAATTCTTTCAGCTGTGTGGCATTTGAGTGGTTATATGTGTTTACAGCCCTTTTCTTTGAAATGTATTGAATTTTTCCCTGTTTTACTCCCAATTTGGAACACTCATTTGTAACACCCCCTTTACCTACCAATTCTCCTACCAATACCTACCAAGTCCTAATAAGGAAACCAAAGACAGCCACTGCCTCTTTTCAAACGGTCAACACGTTCTGAGGAAAGTGCTGGTTCCCCAGCTCCAACGCTGCTTTTAAGAGTGATGAGGAGAGAACAGCATGGTCACTTGTACTCTCTCGAGCTCCGGCCACTGATGGCAATGCGGCATGGAGGGCAACAGAGTCCTGCATAGCGCTTTCTTTAAATCACCCCACAGCTGTGGGTAAGTGGGTCGTTGTCATGTTGCATGGTCCACCTTTGCTTTAACTTTTTTTGGCAGATTTCCTCAGGCTTGCTAGGCCCTGCTTCAGTAAAGCATCCCCAAACCATGGCATTTCCACCGACATGCTTCACAGTTGGTTTGGGGTTCTTGTCCTCAAATTATGTGTTTGGTTTGCCTTGGTCTTCTCTTGCTGTGCCCAAACTTTGGATTCATCTGTTTAAAGCGCAATATTCCTGAGGTCCTGGTTTTGCCTAGTTCTCTGGAAAGCATGTTTTCTGAAAAACATTCAGGTTTTCTTGGGGTAATCTGTTTTTTTCACATAAGTAAATGTGGTTTCTGAAACCTTTACTTTTTTAATGTAATCGGCCCACCTCTAGCTCCATTCAAAGCTTTGGCGATTCATACAGATGCCAACTAAGGCGCTATTGAGAATGAAGCCAATGACGTTTCGCAGCTTGAGTACGTAATATACATCATGTCTGCCCAAGTAGTATATTCATTATCCATCCCATACGCAAATGCCTGAATAACAAGGTGGCCCCATTCCAACCATGCTAATGATGCCATTAGCACACCTCTAATGTATTCAGAGTCATAAAGAGCTCGTCTGTGTAATGCTCACACTCGCCTTTTCCCATTCTCCCCGTTACACGTGGCAGCTGAGGAGACCGTCTGGGTTATGATCATCAATAAAAATCTAAACACTAATGTTTGCGCTGTAGAACCGGTTCAGACACAGCACCTGGCTCACTGAAGCTGAGGAGCGCTACAGTGATCCAGGCATGGGTGAGCGAGCAATTAGGTGCGATCCAGCCTGCCCGATACAGCACAGTCGTAACATCTTCCCAACAAAGCAATTATGGCCGATTACCAATACAGTTTCAGGGCTCCTCTTTGATTTATAGATGTGTGAAATTACAGGATAAAGTGTTGAAAGGCTGACAAACACATTGGAGCTCATTTCTAAGATTATATGGACTGGATCCAAGCCTCATTTTCATTAACCGGTCAGAAATGGCCTTGATGCCCTTTAGAATCTCAAAGCCCGAAATAAAAATTCAAATGGATGAGCTCCTCTCTGCTTGTAGAGACAAATGATCTGGCAGCCAGAAGCATCTGCGAGATGTATAATGACAGGTGCTTGTCCGTTATGAGGCCTGCACTCATATCTCTACCACACATAAAGGAAATCCAGACACAAATGTGCTTTTATCTGGGCCGTGGCATTTGTGAAATAGGACCGGCTCCATTTCAGGGCCCCGCTCGGTAAGGAGAATGGGCCATTTCTTGTGGCCTGCGTTGCTGGAGTAAATGACCAGGTTAACGTTCAGATATGAAGTGCCTTGTGTGCTCATCAATAGAGCGTCTGATAGGAGCACGTTGGCCCACTTCTGAATTCATACACACTTCACTGAGGATGGCAGCTATCTCCTGCTTATTGTGCCCATGACACACAATCATTGACCCTGAAATGTGCTGCTCCAAGCAATTGCGTCCTTGATGACTTCTGGAAAGTTGTTATTAAAGGTGCACTCAACTGTGTATGCATACATAGAATCTGAAAGCAGTTGTGGATAACGCAGCCTGGACATTTTAATCTGACAAGATGTACTGTAACATACAGTATTGTGTGAAAGGCATAGACTACTATTTATATATTTTTATTTCCAGTAAAAATAACATGTACAGTCAGTGAGTGCAGTATTACATTTATTAAGTATAGTAAGGATCGCAGCATTATAAGAGAGTTCCTGGCAGTTTGTGCTCCTGAGTTCCCCCTACAGTTAGGAAGTGTAATTTGTGCTCTGAGCCACCCCTAAAGGACATGCTTTTTACATGCATTTCTGGACAAGGTGAAAGAAACAGAATTGGCATAGAAACTAAACTGAGCATGCGGACTGAGGCGGTAGAGTTTTGCAGTAGTGTGCCAAGCTCAGAGTCGCAATGACAAATATGCTATTCTTTCCATTACAGTCAGTCGAGCATCCAGACAATGTCAAAGCTGCAATTTTAAAGTAAAATGCTAAAATCTAGGGTAATAAAAATCATTTATCCTGCTTTTTTTTGGAGTAACTGTCTCTACTATCCAGGGAAAGCTTTCTACAAGATTTTGTGGAACATTGCTGTGAGGGTTTGATTGCATTCAGTGACAAGTGAGGTCAGGATGTTGAATGATCACCACCTTACCTCATCCCCAACCAACCAACACATTCCAAAAATATTGGATGTAGCACCATCCATCATTCTATAAAACACAGTTCTATGCTGAGGGGCTTTCTACCCCTCTAGACCATGCCTGGCATTAGGCAGGGTACCAATTGTGTCTTGTTTATCTGCTCCAGAGTCCTATTCCTTTGGCAATACTTCTCTACAAGGACTTGTTACAGTGGGTGCAACTTAAAGTTGTGACGGTTATTCATTAGAATGGGTGTCCACAAACTTTTGGACATGGTGTATTTCATGCCTACACTAAATGGTTTAACCCCTGCTAAACCCGTGAGACACTCTACTCTTTCTTATGTAAAGAAATGATTCACTTGTTTATTTTTTCAATCTCCTGTTTCACAAAATCTGCAGCTGGGTCACAGTCCAGTGTACTATATGATCTACCACTGCATGGTGGTCAGAGAGAAGAGACCGGTAAAGCGGTCAACTTGTGCTGGAGATGTGTATGTCGAGCCCTTTAGTGTCCTGTCACTCAGGGGGATATCTGTCCGCTAATGCTCGCTCAGCCTCCATCATCATCCCCTTCCTCATGGGGTCTGTCCTGATAGCCTGGGTCAGCCAGGTCTCCATCGTCCATCATGCTGTGCAAACATGCTAGAGTGTACACATACAAACACTCTGAACATTAGTACACGGTAGCTTAAAACACACAGTAACTGACAGTAGAACTACCACACTTGTACAGTAACAGACCACAGACACAATGTCACACACAGCCAACACGGGAAACATTAACACATGCATACATTTGTAGTGTAGGATGCAGCAAACCTCCAGTTTTGTGGGTAGACAAACCACATGTATTCAGTGGGTCATAAAAATAAACAAAACACACTGAACCAAAATTGCCTCATACAGTTTCCTGCAGGGGGTGCTACTACTCATAAGATAAAATACTAGAGAAAACAGATTTACCCCATCTGAGGAGTAAAAGCTGCACATCCATGGATGTACATGCATGCCAATGGGTACCCCACAAGACCAGTGAACATGGTAAAATCCTGTTGTATTTGGGGCTAAAATGCCAAACTTGTTTCTGTTAAAAATGAATTAGGTTTATAATTTTTTGCTTGTAGAGCGTTCCCCGCTGTAGAGCTGAACCCAGTGAGGGAATGTGAAAGCACTATGTTCACCAGTATCAACAACAGTGACATGAGGAGCATCTACTTTGTCAAAATGTGAATATGTAGAGGTATAAGCCATCAGTATTTTATTATCTACTTAATTTAATAATAAAAGTTCTGTTTTTACAATATCTTGTGTAAATCAGAGCAATGCTATGTGTGACCACTGTTACTGAGTGCAATATTGACCCAATAGGCCACCATAATAGGCCCCCTTGGTGATTCTTATGGTGGACGGTATGCCAAACCTTTTAGATTTTCTGTTTTCTGGGGAGTTGTTTGTTTTCACTGCAACACTTAGGATTTAGGATTGGGGGGTGGGATTAAGGGCTATTTCAAGGTTAGGGTTAGAATTTAGGTTTAATTCAAGGGTAGGGTTAGGGGCAGGATTAAGGGCTAATTCAAGGCTAGGGTTAGGATTTAGGTTTAATTCAAGGGTAGGGTTAGGGGTAGGATTAAGGGCTAATTCAAGGTTAGGGTTAGGATTTAGGTTTAATTCAAGGGTAGGGTTAGGGGTAGGATTAAGGGCTAATTCAAGGTTAGGGTTAGGATTTAGGTTTAATTCAAGGGTAGGGTTAGGGGTAGGATTAAGGGCTAATTCAAGGTTAGGGTTAGGATTTAGGTTTAATTCAAGGGTAGGGTTAGGGGTAGGACTAAGGGTTATTTCAATGTTAGGGTTAGGATTTAGGTTTAATTCAAGGGTAGCGTTAGGGGTAGGGGTAGGATTAAGGGCTAATTCAAGGGTAAGGCTAGGGTTCGGATTTAGGTTTGATTCAAGGTTAGGTGTAGGGTTATATTAAAAAAAAACAGCCATTTGCATTTAATACAGATTCAAGTGAATGCCATTTGAATGTCATGTGAGCATACAAGACATCTGCAATGGACCATCCAAGTGAAGACAAAACTACCCACAAAACTCTTTAGAGAAATTCAAAATAAAGCCAGATTGTGTACATTGAGTACAGTTTCCTTTTAGGAACAATCTAAAGAGGTACAGTAAGAGGCCTGACTCAGACTCAAATGCACAACAGTATCAGAAGACAAGTTTCTGAGAGTTGACAGCTTGTGGGATAGGCGGCTCTCATGACAACACCTTGTAGCTCAGCTGAATGCCTGAGCAAGTCACAGTTTCTACTGGAGCTGCAGGTTTGACAGATGGAGTGGCAGTAAAAGACAGTGCTATGATGCCAAAATAAGAAAAGCAGGCTTGCCTGGGCCATGCCACACTGCCAGTGGAATACTGCAAAGTTGGGGGTGATCTAAAACCTTTGACTGGTAGTGTATGTTCAGTTGTACTTGGCTTTACCATAGAAAATTGGCCTAAATTTACATGGCAAGAACGTATTGGATCTGTTGAAGGAATTGCCGTGAGGTCAGTGAGGTTGTTGCATTCATTGAATCAAACCCAGCCAATTTGTTTGAATGACAGGCGCATGTGTTTGTTCTTCCTGGCAGGAGTGGAGGGTGCACCCTGGTAAAGTGGGTTGTTCTTCTTTTCTGTTGATTTCTTCGCTTGATTGCTAATTCTGGGATTGCGGAAGGAGGGCAACACAAAGCCAAGCTACCATTTGTTACAATCACTGGTGATAACATGCACAAACATACAACACCCGTTTTGCTGAAGATGTTTTTTTGGCATAGAGTACAGCAGAGCTGGTGCAGTTGTTCCTGGATATATATATATATATATATATATATATATATATATATATATATATATATATAATGTACAAGCATGTAGTAGAACATCGTGTAATGAGATGGTAACATCATTTATATGTCCAGCACATTTATACTGCACAAAATACTGCAAAATCAATGTATAATTGGTGCATCCAGCTGCTGCTCACAAAGAAATGGAATCCTAATATTTTTGTACATAACATGAATATAAAGTGTGTCATAATTGTGTTTGTTATTTATAATTGTTATTGAGCATTATACACTGTAGTTATAATGTTGCAATAGAGTAGAGTGTTGTTTAGCCTTACTCATATAAAAAAATATATAGTGTATTTATGCATTTAATTTTTATTTTAAAATATATATATTAGTGTCAATCCAATGAAAGTTTAATTGCATTAATCACAGCCTAATTCAATAATTATGATTAAGTTATGTTAATTAAGTTAAAATGCTAGCTAGGACATCCTTGAATGTTTGGACAGGAAAACAAATAAATGTCTGGTATACCTAATGAACTAGCTAAAAATCAAAATCTAGAGAAATACATTTATTCTAATAATTTGTCAGTGTAGTTTAGAGAACTTTAGCCTTGGACACGACAAAGCTCGGACACAGAAACTTAAATAGAGAAAAAGCTTCTCCAACTTTTTAAGAGATAAATGGATAATTAGTCATTGGGCTGGATTAAGCTAAGAGCTCAGAAAAGAGCAGCTGTGTGTGTGTGTGTAAGAGAATGAGAGTTAGTTATGAAATTTAATCCATATTTCAGCATTAATAAAGTGTACCCTCAACAGTAGTTGTGTTTACATCGCTAAGTAAAAAACGCTAATCTGTCACGAGACTCTGCAAACGAGAAAGTTAGGGCCAAACTTTGTAAGATCATTAATTTATGTTAAAAAAAGGTTAATGACAGCACTAATATATAGCTATTCATAGAGCAGTTCAGACAAATGAAATACTTGCCTGGACTTTATACATTAAAGAGAGTACTAAACTGTCATGACAACAATTTGAAAGGAATTAATTCATAAATCTACTTGTAATGTACTTGCAGAGCAAGTGTGCTCATGTACTTGAGCTCTGCTTCCAGTTTGGTGCCTTTTGCCAGACTTAACAGATGTTTACACGGCTAATCCTCTTGGCGTAACACACTAATTAAATGTCAACATTCTGACATTTTCTGAAAGGATGCCTAAAACTCTATTGCTGTGGGTATTTATAATCGCTGATGCTTTATAATGAACTCCTACCTAGTAGGTCCACCTTGATAGGTACTTAAATAATCTCTCTTTTATTAAAGAAGCAGGCAAAAGAAAAGTATACACGTTATCTGCTAGATATACTTTATGGAATAGTTCCCATATGCATACATAAAACACTAAAAAGAAAATATGAAGTTTAGAAAAGACCATTAAGTTTGTGTCTGTTTGTAAAGTAAAACTTAAAGCTTAGGCCTAGCTCCAATTCCATTTCTCTCTGGAAAGTTAAAATTAATGCTTAGTTATTGAGTTAACTAGCTAGCTAATTGGCATGTTAATGCTTGATATATGATTATCTGGATAGTTATTAGAGCACCTCGTGGATAATTGGCAAAGAACCTTTTCTACAAATAACTTGTGGCTTATTTTAGCTCCAATTAAAAAGGATTATTGAGGAGTATTTGAGAAGGTGGTAGGACACTGGAGCACCTAGAGGAAGCATATATGGAGAAAACACACCAAAAAGAGATATGCGTGAGACTCCGAGGGGCTCAGAAGTCTAATGCGCTGGTCCACTATGGCCCTGGGGTTGCGAGTTCCAAGCCTGAGCCATGTCGCTTTGCCATCAGCATCTGGAATCTGAGAGAGCTCAATTGGCCTTACAGTGATGTTGGCTTGCATAGGTGTTGGTGGAGCCGGGGACCCAACACATTCATCTAAGCATGTCAGCTGCCTGGCAATGTTCAAAGAGGAGGAGGCTGGCTTCGCATGTATTGGAGGAGACATGTGTTAAGTCCTTACACTCCTAGCGTCGGGAGCATTGCTAGTGCTGAGGGGAGCTATGAGGGGGTGGTTAATTTGGCAGTACCAAATTGGGAGAAAAAGGGAAAACCTAAAAAACTAAATGAAATCATCACAAATAAGAAATATATGAGTGTGAGGAGCCTTTACATTGGTGAAGAGAACCTTAAACCTATAAAAGGTTTCTCACACATACACCAAAAGTGGTTCTCCTATGTCATCACTTATGGAACCCATTATAGTATCTTCATTTTTAAGAATTTGAGCCACAACTATGGGCTCACTCTAAAATTTTCCATCAAAACTGAACAATTATTAAAAAGGATCCTTTAGAGTCAGGTTTAGCCCAAGATTAGAAGAGACTTTCTATGTAGAATCATCTCTGATCTTCCAAGATTAGACTTCAGCTGTTAGTTAGAAGTTAGCTTCTGATGCCCCATTAGAAGAAGAATGGTGCACATCAAACAATATTCCACCTGTAGCAATTAGAGGTAGCTTTAGGTGGCCGTTTCCCGCTCTCAGTCTGAAAGCTTTTCCCCCACCAATGGTTTGACAAAGGCTGTAAGCTGCTTTGTAGGGTGTGTGACACTGGATCACTTAAGAGCCACTTTCCCATGGCTTACCCCTTCGCTCACTGTCCTGATCACACTTTCAACAATCCATCCCCATTCTTCTTATCGCCCGTCCGCTCATCCCCAGGGGGAATAACTGCTGCTAAGCTCTCGCTGTCAGAATCATCCGCCCTGCTTTAACAGCCAAGTCTCACAACAAGCGTTCTGGGAATGGATGGCATATCCAACGGTCTAAAGATTCAGATCAGATGTGATTCTCAGAAAAGGATCATCACAGAATATCATAGAGCCTCTAATGCATTTGCCGGTATCATGGGGTGATCCTCAGGCTTTGCATGTATCAAGACAGACACAGGGGATCTCTTACTATGTATGTCCTCTACAATGATTAAGGTCAGTATAAATAATGATATGGAAACCATAGCTAAAAAAGATGCATCTTGCTTAGTGTTGTATGGCTAGTTTATGCCTAGTATTAATAATGCATATGATCACCAATACAATATGGAAAATGTATTTTACATTAGAATATTAGAATATTGGCATATTGTTGCTGTACAATAAAAAAGGCCAAAATGTTCTCAACTTTGAATGGAAGTCAATGTAAAATTACAATTCTGAGTCATTTAGAGCATCTTTAGAGCAGCTACAGTGTTTAAACCATGCAGAAAACTAAAAATGGATAAAAATGAAGATACCTGTACATGGTTTTCATTGGACGGCAGCAATATTCTAATGTAAATTTATGATCTTTTGGATTCTATCTGGCAAAACCTAGCCAAACCACAACTATGCAGTCCTAAATTCAGGGCAAGATGCAGGGCAACAGCAGATGTGTTTAATGAGAAGTCATTTCACAATCCCTGACTTTCACTTCCAGCTCTGGAGTGTGAAAAACATTGAGCGTTTTCTTGGTTTTCCAACATACCTCTGCCTTGTAACATTAACTCGAGGTGTCTGATATGGGAAGGAAGGGTATTTCATTAATTTCCACAACTATAGATAAATGGTACATTCATAAACTCATCTAATGTTTACCTTCCCTGGGGCCAAGCATATCAATCACTTCTGAGTTAATTACAGACTGAAAAAGTTCCCATTGTGAGCAGAACCCCCCCACAGAGCAAACAGTAAACCTTGCTGTCTGAATATTAAGCTGTTCTACAGCTCAATACTGTCCCCAAAACTGGCCTGTTGCTATCTTCACTAAGAGAAAAAAAAAATATATATATATATTTTTTAATATATATATATATATAGTTATATATACACTTTTTTTTTTACTTTCGGATTGATAAATGATTACAGTCCTCAGGGCTTTCCAGCTAATTTGTCGTGCCTTGAAAAAAAAAACTGTTTAAATGATTATTGATAAGCTGTTAATCTGTTTTTTTTCTCTGCTGAAAATGGATGAGTGCAGCATGCATTCATTGTTTGACTGAATTCACAACACTAACCAAGGATGCCAAGATGTGACAATTAGTTCTTGATTGGTGTTTTAATCTCCTGAAGCGACGTGCAGTTTAAAATGAAGCACATCTCTCAGAGTTGTAAACCTCAGGGGGTTCTCATTGTTCTTTACACAGCGCTGCTGAGTGCTGCTTTAAGGCCTCTGTGGCAGCTCCCACTAAATATGGAAAATTGCACATAGCAGAGCGTCATGAAGGAAGGGGACAAATCAATGCCTTAAAGCACTCAGTAAATGTTTAATTATGAAAATCAAAAAGTGGAAAGATCCACACTTCAGCAAACGGTGACGTATTTTTTTTTTTTCGCGGTTCACTTTAACATTTAAGCAGGATACAAATGAGCTTTTTGCCATCTCGACTGTGTGAACTAAATGTCACTGAAATGTTATTGTTTAACAGTTAAAAAGGTTCCTCTGACAGCATGCCAAACCTTGAAGTGAAGCCTCCTCTGATATGAAGGCAAATAACATGCATACAGAATATTTAGAGAGAACCTCTGAAGCAGGACTATAAAAAAGACTCCTCATGTGGATGTTGTTGATATTGGTGAACTTGATGCTGGGTTTACTTCTCAGCAATAAAGAAAACTCTTTGCACAACATTTGCATCACAAGTCCCAAACTCAACAAGATCTAACCATTATTAACAGTGTTTCTGTGGTATGCATTGGCATACATTTAATTGCATGGACATGCAGCTTTTACTGCTTGTTTTAATCCTCAGGTGAGGTATATTTGTATTCCTAAAAGTACTGACTAATGTCACTGAAATGTTCTTGTTTAACAGTTAGAAGTGATGCCTTCTCTACCAAGGCAAGAAAAACATGCATAGAGGACATTTAGAGAGAACTTCTAAAGCAGGATTATAACATGCTAATGTCATTCATAAATATGTCTTTTTTTTAGCTTTCAGCTAAAAGTGTTTTACAAAGTTTATGAAAATATTGAAATTTTGATTTATTTATTAAAAAGCAAGGTTTCTTGAACCCTAGGCTGTTTGTAGCTTTCATTTCAAGACCTATAATCCAGTATCTATTGTAAATTATTTTAACTTCTATAAATATTGAGAAACTGCTATGAAGCAAAATGCAACTTATTTCATTTGGGTATAAGGAATTGAGGTGTTGGGCTGGTAGGGTTCAAGGCCTTGGAAACATTTGAATTGGTATCATTTGGTTTATCAAACAATGCAATTTTCCTCCTGGCTTCAATAAAGTTTCTGATTCTGATTTACAAAAATGTTTCTTTACAAAAATGTTTACATCATTATGTAGCATCACGTAGCTCTGCAGTTATTGAGTCAGTTGGAGACTTTTCTGCACTCTGCTCTCAGCTCAGCACTCGGCCCTGACCCCGCTCTGTAACTTTACGTGGTCTGACAGACACTCGGTGGACACTGAGCTGCTCTCTGTGAGCTGTTCCTCCTAAACGCTTCCACTGTTCAATAATAACACCACTCACAGCTGATGGAGGAAGATCTAGGAGGGAGGAAATTTCACCAGCTGACTTGAGGATGCAATGATGGCATCCTATTACAGAACCACACTGGAATTCAGTGAGCTCTTTAGAACCACCTGTTCTCTTGTTAATTTGTGTAAAGGCAGACTGCATGGCTAGGTGCTTGATCTTATATACCTGTTGCAATAGGACTGAATGAAAGCTGAAATCACTGATTTAGAGATGTGTCCCAATACTTTTGTCAATGTAGTGTAGCTATGTCCTATCACCATCACCTACATGATTGTGTCTCCATATACTTGACATACGTTTGTCATAGATAGTAACATTGAAAGCCATAAAACTGAAGAAGCAAAAGCTTCTTGAGAAGGGATGTCAGGGATGGTTCTTTAGATAAATTGTAATTTATTGTCAAGATTGATCCAAACAACCTGACCATAACATATTGGAAGGCTGTCACTGCTGCCTCCAACCTCAAACTTGGATATTACCAACTGTGATTGGACTGTGAAGAGTTCAGAGACATTTCATGAGTGCAGGGTTTGTTAACATTAGGACTGAAGGACTGCAACACCACAGTGCTAACAGTAAAGGTAAGCTAGCTGTAATTAAGGAAACTTGTGATTAGCATAACATCCTTCACTTACATTAAATATATTTCTCCTATTAAAGAAATATATTACAAATTTAGGCTGCTAATGTTATATAGTAATAATTTATTTTACTTTTTTGAAGTAAACTGTTCAACCTTTTAAATAAGTAAAATAAAAAGAGCATGTTATCATTAGGATGACATAGTACTACAGTAAAGCAGAAGATTGCATGGACTTTTTTACAGTCTTAAGAGAACCAGATTACCTCGTTTCTGCTGCCCAGTGAGAGTGCCTGTAATCCAAAACTATGCTACATAATCATCCATAAAGCCCTATTCAGACAAGATATTTCACATGGGGGTGGGATAATGTAATTATTAGAGTTTCTCAGTGTTGTTAGTGCCGACTGAACATGCCATGTCAGTCATTTTTTTGGTTTGCAAGCTCTTGCATTGGTAAAGATTCATGCACCTTTTACCTTTTGTAAAACAAGCCCTAAAAAAAAACTAAAAAAAACTCAGATTATATTAATTCTGTGCAAATTGACAAGTGGGTAAGTACTTTGCAATATCCCCAAGTTTTTCACAGCTTTTCTTAAGTAAAAAGACACTCAAGGAGGTGTTTAGCTTTGTTGTGCATGGCACAGAGACATTGGGAGGGTAAACCTCAGTCAAATCCAAAGGATTTCCCAGAGACACGACACTTCTGGCAGCTTTAGGTAAGAAATTGGGTAACATAGCCTTTAGCATACATATATGTATTGAACATGTAGCTGCTATAGGTTTGTTATAGGATTGGGTATCAGTTAGTTATGCAAAGATGTCTTATCCCATTACTGCAAAACAGCATCGACCAAAGAACTCCTTAAAAATTACGCCTAGCCCAAAATGCACTCAAATGCTGATTTTGGATAAAAAGTCAGAAGGTCTGGACCAAACACGACAAGTGTGAAAGCATCCTGTTTCATCCTGATTCATTCCACGACTTACACATGATTGGTCTTGCTGTGGAAGTGTGAGGCTGCCTGTCTGCAACGTTGTTTCATTACTTCAGCTTTCATTCTGAACACTCTGGACAGTGGCACAACAAATGACAGAGCAGTTGATGCATCACGTCTGATTTCTGTCCCAGGTGTCAAAAACCCATTTGCCACAATATGAGCCTAGAGCATAGGGGTCTCCTCTATGTCACACTCCAACATTCACATGGGAGCTTGCTTCAGTCCTCTATCCCCTCTTCTCTCTCAGGTGCTGTTTATGGCAATCTTCATCACAAGAGTCTGACAGTCTCCACCAATCACCATCTCCGTCACACAGGATTACTTTTGACCCTTCTATTCACTGAGGTTACACTTGCCTGCGTTCTAAAATCAATTTCCCGACCACTTACGCTGCCCTTCCAGCTACGCTTTGGCTTTGCTCAAAGGTGTCCTGACACGTCTATGGGCAGGGTCAGTCCTTTCTATGTCTGAGCAGCTAGGAAGATGAACGAGAGCCGTTTCCTTCCTGCATCAACTCCTAAATTATGGTGTTTTTCATGAGCCATGGCCGTGGGTGGCAGTCATTCCAGCACTTAATGCTGGAAGCCCCAGCGATGGAGGCTGCAAATGTGCATATATGTATTAACTATATTAAAAATGAATAAAGTCGGCATGGTGGCTCTTAAGTGGTGTGTTCTGGAAGGGCATAGTGGGCATAGTGCATTTCTCTTTAAAATGCTCAGCTCCAGCGTATGGTTAGTGGCTTTTTAAATGCTGTTTCAGTAGTTTCCATGTTGTGCTCTTATGATGAAGACCTGCTTAATGTTGGGTAGATATGCCTTGTGTTGTGACAACAGAGCTGACCAATCAATCCATGGACAACACAAGACCTCAGAAGGCCCTCTGTGGTATCTGGCACCAAGACGTTAGCAGAAGATCCTTTCAGTCCTGTAAGATGTGAGGTGGGGCCTCCATGGATTAGATAAATGAGCCTTGGGCACCAATGGCCCTGTCGCTGGTACACTGGTTGTCCTTTCCTAGGTACTGACAACTGCATACCCGGAACAACTGTTGCTGGATGTTTTGGAGATGCTCTGACCCAGTCGTCTAGCTCAGAGTGGCTCAGCTTCTTCTTCATTTTTACTGCTTTTAACACATCACCTTTAAGAACTGACTGTTTACTTGTTGCCTAATATATCCACTCCACTGACCGATGCCACTGTATCCTAGCCAAACCTAGCCAAGTCTACATTTACATTTACATTTATGGCATTTAGCAGACGCTCTTATCCAAAGCGACTTACAAAGTGCTTTGCTATTTACCCAAGAAAAACTTTAGCTAGTTAGAATAGACCAATAATTCAAAGGATACTAAGCTTTAGACATTACTAAACACAAGAAAATAAGGTGACCGTAGTACTCTAATCATCCAAGTATTCTCGGAAGAGGAGGGTCTTCAGTCTGCGTTTGAAGACAGCAAGCGACTCGGCCGTTCGGACACCCAGGGGAAGCTCGTTCCACCACTTTGGTGCCAGGACAGAAAAAAGCCTGGACGCTTGTCTTCTGTGGATTTTGAGGGATGGCGGGTCGAGCCGAGCCGTACTTGAAGCTGGAAGGGCTCTAGGTGCGGATCGGCTTTTGACCATCACCATCAAGTACGGAGGGGCTGGTCCGTTCTTGGCTTTGTAGGCCAGCGTCAGGGTTTTGAATCTGATGCGGGCAGCAGCTACAGGAAGCCAGTGAAGAGAACACAGCAGTGGAGGGACATGGCTGAATTTAGGGACATTGAAGTCTAGCACTGTAACAAGAGCAAATACTTACTCTTTGTGTCCTCCCAGTGTCCTCTCAGCATGGTTTGCACTTAGCTGGCAGAAGATATTGCAACTGGTTGGCCTAACATTAGAGTTCAGCCCTTTAGCCATTTGAGCCGCTCTCCAAGTACCAGCTCAGGGTCCACAAGAGTGTTTATATAGCCGTGACCTTGGCATAGGACTGTAAAGACCACCACAATGCCAACATGGTTTTGTCCTGTGGACAGTATTGGGACACCTGCTTATTCATAGTTTCTTCTGAAATTAAGGGTATTAAACAAATGTATCCTGCTTTTGTTGGAATAATTGTCTCTACTGTCCAGAAAAATAGAGTTTTCTACTAGATTTTGGAGGATTCCTGTGAGGATATGATTGCATTCAGTGACAAAAAGCATTAGTGAGGTCAATATGTTAGGTGATCACAACCCCGCCTCATCCCTAACTCCCTAACTCACCCCCAAAGTATTGCACCAACCTTCATTCCAGAGAACACAGTTCTTCCACTGCTCCACAGCTCATTGCTGGGGGGCTTTATAAGCCTCTAGCATACGCCTGGCATTAGGCAGCATGGAGCCAAAAGGAGTCCTATTCTATTGACAGTACACAGTCCACAGTCCACAAACATTTGGAACAAATAGTGTATGCCATATGCTGTTAAGTATTTCTTTAGGCTTTGATTTTAAAAACCCACTGAGGTCTTCTAGGGGTAGATTAGGAAATGTGTGGAAAATGAAACTGAGACTGTGTGGGATGCAGTTCATTTAAGCTGTAATAATACTAATTAAAAAAAATGTTTGAAAGTTCAGAAAGTTTGACAAAGTAGCGTGAGGTTATCTTTGAGACTAGATGATCTACAAAACACTGATAAGCTCCCTAAAAAACTCAAGGGTTGTTTTTGTGATCCGTTTAACTGCTTCCCACGCACTCTTCACTGCTGTCCACAGATCTCGTATAGTGGTTGGATTTTTCTTTTCCAGTCCCTCATGTTCTCTGTGGGTTCTGAACTGTCAGTTTCAGCTAATGAAGTGTGTGTGTTTTGCATCGTCTTGCTGGAATAGCCTCTGGAACACTGTGTTTTTCTCTCTTAGGCAAATAGACAGGATACATGTATCAAAACCAGCTGCTAAGCATTACTGCATGGCATATGTGCATGTGCTCGTGTAAATAGCTGTTCATTTGGTTGTTAAGAATGGTAATAAGTTGCAGCTCGTCCTGAATGCTGTCGCTAGAGTGCTAACAGTCATATACAGGCAAATACATATTCCACCAATCATAAGATCATTAAACAGGCTCCCAGTCTCTTTAAAGACAGATTTTAAAGTGGTTGTCAAGCATTAAATGATTGTCTGTCTCTACTGGACGCCCCATTCATTCTGTAAGATTAAGACCCATTACCGCAGGCCTGCTTAATGTACCAAATATCAACAACAGAGGATGTGGAGAGGAAGCCTTTTGTCTTGGCACACCATGAGAGTCCATTTTGCCAAAAGAAATGAGACAGGTAAACATAGTATATGATTTTAGCATCTTAGGACACTCTAACCAACTTGTCTTTACTTTATTATGATTGTGAATTCAGTCTGAATGTGCGATTTCCGCATAGCAAAATTTTTTTCCCATAACATTGGAGTGCAAATGTCATCCCTTCAAATGTGTTGCTGATACAAATGTACTTGTAACACCCAAACATCAACAAGGTAACCAACTAGTAACACCTAAGCAACCACCTGATACACCATAACAATGTAGCACCCATCTAGCGTCCACTTAGAAGCACCGTATTATCTAACGTGGATACCATAGCACCATCTAGCAACCACTTGGCCACACCGTAGCCACCCCATAGGAACACCACAGCAACCAACTTGGAAACCATAGCAACCACCTACCAACCACTTAGCAACTTTACAGCAACCACCTGGGATATCATGGCAACCACATAGAAACACCATAGCAACCTAGCAACTACTGAATGTTCAGTTGCTGCTACATCACTGAGATGTTGTTGATATGTTACTAGGAGTTTGATGATGTTTATTTCATCTAAAAAAGAAAATGAAACAAATGCTGAGGTTTAACCCCATCAGACCTAAAATCTCACAGTTTTAAATATAAAGGTTCCTTAGTAGTTTCTGGTTGTAACATACAGTGCTAGGAAAAATAGTCACCTGGGATATAACATATAAAATGATTTTTTAATCTTTAAAGGTTAGAGAACCTCAGTATAAAGTTTAATAAAGGTTTAATAACCATTAAAGAGGTTTCCTAGAAGTGCACATCTAAGCCAAGAACCATCCAGGAACCTTTATTTTTTAAGACTGTGGGGCAGTAGGTCTGATAGAGCTAATCTGACATGTAAGGTCTTCAAATCAGCTCTGCTTGGCCGTATCCATTAATAGATCAAGGGACAAAAATATCTGATTGCAATGTGTTTCATTGGTCATCTGAAAATCTTGAGCCTTTCTGTTTTTTTTTTTAGTTCCCAGAAATCATCAGACCTTCTTTGAAGCCCCTGAAAGGCATGTTGTTGCAGCAGCATTGTGATGATGATGATGATGATGATAAAGAATTTTATACTTTTTATTTGTCTCAATAGAATTTTCCCACATTCAGGTTGCTTTTATTTTCTCTTCTCTTTTATTTTTTGTAATAGTTTCACCATGTCTAGCACTTTGAGTCACAGCATATGTACAAAACATGTCATACAAAAAAAACAAAAAAAACAAATACCATTAATGGTTGTAATTATAATCACCTTCTGAGCTACATTTGTAAATAAAATGTAATTATAAATAAATAAAATTAATTATAAGCAAAACAATGGGTGCTGTTGTTAAATTAAATCCTGTTAATAAAGCTCATGTCTACCTGGTTTTAAATATTTAAACTTTTATATTAACACCAAAGATTGCCACATAATTAGTATTTACCAATGTTTTATAAAAAAAAAAAAAAAAAAAAAAAAAAAAAAAGGGTAGGGTTTAGGGTTAAATCAAGGGTAAGGTTAATGTTAGGGTTAGAATTAGGATTTGAAGTTGATTTTGGGCTAGGATTTAGGGTTGATTCCTAGTTAAGGTTAAGGTTGGAGGTTAGAATTAGGATTAAGGGTTTATTCAAGGGTAAGGTTAGGGTTAGGATGTAGGATTATGATTTAGGGTTGATTCTAGAGTAATCTTAGGGTTAGGAGTTAGGGTTAATTCAAGGGTACGGTTAGAGGTTAGGGTTAGAATTAGAATTTAAAATAGGGTTAGGTTTAGGTTCATTCAATAGACAGGCATGTACATTCAACCAAGAGGTCAGTTGCATTTAATAAAGATTCAGATGAATGTTAGTAATGTCAGGTGAGCAGCTACGCGGCATCTACAATAGACCATCCAAGTAAAGTGATACCAATGTTTTAAAAATGGTGAACTGCAGCCTGCTCACAACTATGATAGCATGTTGGATCGCAGAATGATTGGCAGTGGCATCAAAATTTGTTTACATAAATCATCACATTCTGAATTTAAAGAAAGAAATGTTAGACTGAAATTATGTGTCGAGATCGGCCGACATAGCAGAACATTTCCATGCCATCAAATTCCAATGAATAACAAGGGAAAGACATCACAGGAGTGTATGTTGGGTTTAAACAAGCACAAAGCTTAAATGAGCAAGCCTGTGGCCGGGTAATGACCATTAGACTTACATTAATTAACACAGGTGTTGCTCTATTTAGGGACTCTAACTATTTAGGTTAGATGGAATTATGTAGGGGAATCGAGGTAGGTGACGTAAACATATTGCTAAGTCTGATTGGTTCTTTGGCCGCACTGACATCAGATGGGCCAAATTTAGTCCCACCCAATTTCAATTCAACAGTGGAAAACTACAGAAACCAATCTCTCCACAGAAAAGTCCAAAGTCATTTTTATTATCTGCCAGTTCATAATAAATTAATCACAAAACATAACAGTTAGAAAGAAAATAGATAATAGTAAATAATCATGAGTTTGAGTAAATAGGGGCTGGAGGGGATAGAAATGACTTGTCTTTATGTTTAACAGCAGAGAAAATACCCTAAATGATTTTTTCTTCATCTTGAAAAACTAATTGTCCTAGATTGACTCCAAGATTACCTTTTTTAATGCTTACATGAAAGTTAAACACCATCAGTGTACATAGATTCTCTTCTTGTCATTTTTGACCCTTAGGACAAAGCAAGTACACTGAATGTTAAGACTACACAATGGTATAGCCTGGAGAACACTGTGACATTTCTCCAAGTGGACTCCAAGAATGATAAGGTGTGTCATAGTCACAGGCCAAGGAGGTAAGTGGATTTGTCTTGTTGTATAAAGAAGGTTATAAAATGTAAAGGAGTCTCGTGATGCTTTTACTGCTGTCCATAAAACAGGCCCAGGCTGCACATAGAGCTGCCTAGGTGATGGAGGGCCATACCACCAGCCATCCAAAACTCTTTACGTCTTTGTCAAGGTTAAATCATGATTAAACGACAGTAGCATTTCCTAGCAGGCCAGGACACACGGATGGCCCTGTAGCCCTGATAGTAAGTCAGCATTTGGAGATCCCCTTCTAATAATTTTGATGTAAACTTGATGTATCTTATCAAAAATAACCTTGGCCAAGCCAATTTAAAAAGTTGCTACTAATTGTTTGTTTTAATTTGATATTAGCACATTGGACGATCCCATGCAATGATAATAGAGATGAGTCTGGCCGCTTATTGGGCCATTTATCATCATTAACAGAGTAAGGCCTCTGCATGTCATCCTAATAAAGAAGAATAGATGTTTAATGGCACAGGATGCCAGACAGCAAATGAACAGCACCCTTTTCTTTAGACCCCATCAAATACCACTCTGCCTTTAGCAGGAAGGAAGTCATCTCCAGCCTAATGTCTCCTCCACTCCAGTAGTGGATAAGTGATAGTCTGCTAAAATAAGTAGACCCACTGCTTTTCTGATTTAGTCTGGCTTGGTCCAGGCCATAGAATGGACAAAGCTTTGAGTGGTATCTCCATCTTTGCTGTTCTTCATGGACTTTGAATCTAGAAGTTGTTCTTTCGATTGTGTTTTTATGGTGAATGGACCAATAGAAATGCTCCAAAATTATGTGTAATAAATTGGAAGTGGCAGTTGCCATTCTGAAGATACAAGATTTTTATGCAACAGTGAGCATATACACATATTTCTGTGAGCTAATAGTTAGAAAAGTGGACTTGTGACTTTTCTACCTTGGGAAGGTTGTCGGTTCAATCCTCTGGACTAGCAGGATGTAGGGGGTGGGGAAGTAAAGAAACAGTGCTTTCTCCACCCTCAGAATTCATGGATGAAGTGTTCTTAGGCACCTGATCCTAAACTGCTCTCCAGGCATTGAGGTAGGTGTATGTGGTTAAATGTGGTGGCTAAATTCTGTTGTACTACTGCGCAACAGCATTAAAGCTTCGGCTCTTAATTTACCCCTTACATACCTATGTGGTGTTGTTAGTGTGGTGCAACAGATAACAGTGCCAGTGAGCTACCACACCATGTGGGAGACGGGGGTTCAATTCCCGGTCTGGGTGACTTATATAGCTGCGCTACACCAATAAGAGTCCTTGGGCAAGACTCCTAACACCACATTGGCCCACCTCTGTAATACGAGTAACCTTGTAAGTCGCTCTGGATGAGAGAAGAGTCCCACCAGTTTGTCTCTGTAGTTACTGAGTAATACACCTTAGTGTGTAATAAGCCTTTCTGTGTTAAGGGGTTAAAAAATCTCTTCTAACTCTACCTATTGTTATTTTTTCTATCATATATAATGCCTTTCATGGGGCTGTATAATTGCTAATATGTAATTACAGTTACATATAAAGCAAACTATATGACCCCATAGTCAGGTTCTGTTGTGTATCTGTTTAGAATTACATGGTAACATTGGGTCAGTATGCAATTGTCCTCAATCTAGTCTGAAACATAGTGTATAATAAATAATAGAGCAGACCTAATGTCAGCTATTAATGAAAGCTTTAAGTGACAAAACATTTTTTAATGTCTTTCATTCACTATATATTTCATGTAGTAACCATGCAGGGTCACATCATATGATACAAAACCTTGTATAATGTTGTAATGCAATAACTTTTATTTAGCTTTAGTAGCTTTTAGAGGCATTAAACCCTTCAGATTATTCAGTTTATTCAAAAGTTGATGGTCAGTAATTATTTCAGTTTATAACTGAAGAGTTTGACCAAACATCTGCAGCAATAGGATACAACTTATGCCTGCAGGACTAGGGTTTTATTGCAGCTCTAATCCACTTGATATCCCCATCCGGATCCTTCTGAAGGCTTAATGAACTGAAGCGGGTGTTAAATTAGGAGTTTCTAAATAATTAAAATCTAGTCAGTGTAAAGCAGTGGTATCAGTGAAGAAGGCTTAGCCTATACAAAACACAAGAGTAAGAGTACAACACTGCAACAACGCTGGAGTAAAATCTATAGTTTCAGCATGTGTCTTATAATATAAGATATTTAGTGGCTCCTCCCCCTCAGTCTGTTTACGGTTTATTCCTAACTGCAGGTTGGAACTCCCACTATCACATGATGTCCCCAGACTGGGAGGTTTTTGATGACAGAGCACAGAGTCTTTGCTTGGATTTGAACTTATGATCTCTCTCACACTTGATGAGCAGCAGTTAGATCGTAGGGTCGGTCTAGAGCTGTGAAACCACACTACATAAAATCACAGAAATGTTTATGGCTTCAGAGCTCTAGATTTGAGCAACTGTCTAACTGCCTGCTTTTCAAGAGACTATTGGAGATTATGAATTCAAATCCGATTAACACCACAGCCCTCTGTTGTCAGGAGTCTGAGAGGAGAAAGACCTCAACCCATGTGACTGGGGGAGTTCTAACCTGCGAATGGTAGAAAACTAAACAAAGAGTTGGAAGAACCAAGGTAATGTTAATCAAACTTTTGACTAAACTAAGTGAGTTAATATAAAAAAGCTCTGCAATCAGTTACTTTATCCTTTTTTATTTGTCTTGATTATATATTTTCTAGCTTTTATCTCTCTTAATGTATTTTAATCCAAGAGTGATTCTCTCTAGTTCCGGCAATCCTGGAGGCAGAGATGGGTGCTCACAGGCCTGATTTCTGAAGCTTGGGGGGGGTGGAACAGGTCAGGCCAGCAGAGATTCCTGATCTGTTTCCTTTGCGTCCCTCAGGTGAACATGAACTGCCAATGAAGCGTGAAACCGGGCCGGTCAAGCATCACAGACAGGCCAAAGTCCGATTTATTTTTAGATCTGCACGGCTGTGGCTGAGATGCAGAACAGTTTATCTCTCATTCTGTTATCTCTGCGCAGTGACTGACAGCTCACCTACTGTACCATACACAGCAGCACTGCAGCGTACCCACATAAAAAAGTAAATATTTAATCGGTTATGCTACTCGAGCATCTGTGATCAAAAGGGGCGATTGTAGATTCATATTTTATGAAGGATAAGCTTTTGTGATGATGGCATACAAATGATAAATGAGGAAAAGTGCATGGGCTAGACCCTTTCATCTGCCCCCTGTGGAACAGCAGGCTGATTAGAAGGGTGTGATTGAAGAGAAAGGGTCCCAAATGATCCAGGTTATGGATCAAACTCACTTTGTGAAGAAAAACAATCACAACAGCATTAGTTGGTTGTCCTCTACTTGCATATTATTCATGGATGAAAGTGTGAAAGATGAAAACTTTCAGCATAGCCAAAAAAGACTGAACAACACAAGATTTTCACTAAAGTGGAACTTCAAATTCCTTTCACCAAATGAGTAGGACCTTGATAGTGCTGTGGGCTGATGGAACAGCAAGCCTACAGCAGGGTGAGTTGTAAAAGACAGAGTAGTAAGCTATACACTCCTAAAAATAAAGGTGCTGCAAAGTGTTATTTTTGTAAATTGATGCAGTAGAAGAACAGAAGAATGATGACTCCCTCATTAATGTCACATTTACACAGGAGCTGATGCACAGTAGAATAGTGCACCACCACTCCAGAGTCTGCTAAATCTTCCTGGAGGTCTTTTGAATTCCAATAGGGCCGGGGTGAGGGGTGTAATCTGCATTTCTAGCAATTCTCCTTTGAGGCCTTTGGGACCTCACATTGACCCTCATCATCCTCGTTAAGTACCATTTCTTAAAAGTGCTTCTCTAATTGACTTCTCCTGATTTGTGGTAATCTAATATGGTAGTTCTAGACAGCTGCTAAGAGGAGCCCATGACTGCTGATTGCTTAGAGGAGCCTATAATTGCTGAGGAGGCAGAGTATTTATAAAGCTTTGCCACTCAATGCCTTTCCTAATGAAGACTCTGAACAAGCCAAAGCCATTAGCTAAGCCAGTATCTATATATAACTCATATAACTCAACACACAATCCTGTATGATACCAATAATTAAAGCAATATTAATAATTTAATGAAAGTGACAGCCCTAATAGCAACATCATCAACAAATTACACATTAGTAGCGTTAGTGAAACAACATATCACTGCACCTCACATCACAATTTTACCATATCTGAACACGAAGATATTTTATTCAAGAAATAAGACATGATTCAGATATGGAGTCCTCTCTTGTCACCTTCTTGGCGAGCAGAGACTCACCTGTCTGTCTCACCTGTGCTTCAGTGACATCAGCAGGAGCCTCTGCTGGCTCTAATTAACACCAACAGCCTCTGATCTTCAGTGCTGGCCCTGCGCCCACTCTCCTCCAGCCCAGACAGGCCAGCCGGTGACGACCCCACTGAATCTTCCATTCGAGTCCTTTCATTTAAAGAGCGTCTCCTGGAACCCATTTTCATGTGGAACAGCACTTGCTCTTCCTTGTCTCTTATTCCAAGGTTTTTATCAAAAGACAAAATTCAGCTGCACTTTCAATGAGAGACTCAGAGTAACGAGGGCGAGAGATGATTAAACCGAATGATTTAACTGGCAGAGAGCCAGTCACGGTCATGAAGAGGACAGTGTCCTAGATAACTGCACTGACAAATACCAAGGAGTCATTGAGGTCCTACTCTATATGCTTGCATTGCTTTTTCATTTCAGAATAATAACATTGATCATTTGTGTAAGCATTTGATGTTAACACATATTACTCATATTAACTCACATATTAACACATATTCTGACATATCTAACTGCCAAAAAGTATGATTTGGCGATAATTCATTAAGTACAATTAAATGCAGTTCAGCTATATGCCCAGATACTTGTGGACACCCCTTCTAATGAATGCATGGAGCTGCTTTAAGTTACACCTATTGCTGACATAGATGCACACATACACACAAACATAGCTTGTCTAGTCCCTGTAAAGAAGTATTGCCAATAGAATAGGACTCTCTGGAGCAGATGAACATGAACCTATTGTCACCATGCTGCCTAATGCCAGGTGTGGGCTAGAGGGGGTACAAAGCCCCCCCAGCACTGAACCCTGGAGCAGTGGGACTGTGTTATCTGGAATGATGAGAACTGATGAGTATTACTAGTAGATGCTATAAAGTTGATCCTGCTTTTGTTGGAGTAAATGGATTTCTACTAGATTCTACTAGATTTTTGGCTTTCTACCAGATTTTGGAGCACTGCTGTGAGGATTTGATTGCATTCAGCAACAAGAGCGTTAATGAGGTCAGAATGTTGGATGATCACTCTCCCACCTCATCCCCAACTCCCCAACTCATTCCACAAATATTATAATTTCAGAGAAAACAGTTTTTTCACTGCTTTAGACCCCTCTAGCCCACGCCTGACATTAGATTCTGCACAAAATCAGACTATGCTGTCATCAGTTTGTATGTAAACACATTCAGCATGTTGGGTGCCAATTCTAGGAATGGGGGCATTTATTTAATTGATTTATTTCTGTTTGAAAATGCAATGTTATGTCTTTCCTCCGTGAACAGAATTAGTGTATTACCAAGGTGCTTTGCCTACAGTCACTCGCCCCCAGAATTCCAATTGAGTCATAGCTACAGCCTGTGGCACATTCATGGAGATTCTTAAACATGTCACACCCATAATTTCAGTAGAGCATCAGATTCATTATAAAACAGAATGAGATATTTGGGGGCAAAGATTAACTTTTTATTTTTCTCTCAGTTGAATTTAAAATGAATGGAGGCCAGATCGAATCTGATCCCAACCCAAAAAACCCATTGGGAATATTCACTTCAATAAAAGAGTATGCCTAATATTGAGAGCACAGTAACCACATATTGTATGAGCTGACTATGCTGAAACAAACTCAGACATGGGTTGAAGGTTCAATCAATATAATTATTAATTTGACATGCATGAGTGATATAGCCAATTCCTGGGGCCTCTTTGATGACCACAAGCCTACACATCATCTATATACCCTGACTCAGACATACATTTCATGAATCTATAAAGCAAAGGGCAGAATGTGTGGACATGTGTTACCCATGAAATTCAAAAACGTATTGTGAAATGTGTACTATTGGGCACAAGGGTTTCCATGCACATATTCCATATATAATATAGGCTGTCAGTGTTCCCCAGTGGTCCATTAGAGACTAAACAGTTCAGTTCAACATATCCTGATGGTTGATAATCTGCTCCCGACAATGATGGTGATGAGGTTGGTACCCAACTTCCACAATCATGATCATCATTTTTGGTCTTTCTATGGAAGGAGATATGTACATGCTTTGCCATAATATATACAATACTCAAATAATCCATCTGTGTGTAATGCTCCAGACAAAGTCAGACGCTCGCAGGTGTAAAAGGTGAAGAAGGCTTTACTAACAGATTCACAATCCAAGTTCGTAGTAGTCACACCAGCCAAGTTCAGATCCAGAATGTCAGCAAACCAAAACACAACAAACACATAATCCAACAAGGGTGAGGTGGAGACATAGTCAAAAATAAGTAACAAGTAAGTAACAAGTAAATCCAATAAAGAGTCAAACGGGAAAGGCAAAAAGGGGAGGTCGAAATACAAAAGCAATGGTCATACACAAGAAGGTCATACACGATAAATAACGCTCAGTAGATCAACAAACAAGTGATACAATACTTTGCACCGAACTACTTCATAGTCAAGTCAAGTCAAGTGGGTTTTATTGTCATTTCAGCTACATACAGAGTACACAGTGAAACGAAACAACGTTCCTCCAGGACCATGGTGCAACATAGACACAGTGCATACAGAACACAAGTGCAACACAATACAAGTACAGACAGACAACACAACACAGTACAGACAGAGAATAATAAATAATTAGGGGTAGTGTGTAAATTATGCAGTGTGCAATAAATATTGAGTCCAGTGAGGTAGTAAAGTTATTTGTGCAAAATGCTTCCCATATTGTCTGGGGTAAATGGTGGAGAGAGAGAGAGAGAGAGAGAGAGAGAGAGAGAGAGAGAGAAAGAGAGAGAGAGAGAGAGAGAGAGAGAGAGAGAGAGAGACAGAGAGTGTGTAACAGAAAAAAACATCAGTTCAGTCTCTGGACCGGATGCTGCTTAAATACTAAATGTACGTCATGTGATCAACAACACAGGTGATATCGACTAGAACTCTGCAGAATGTGAACATAGATGAGAGCTTGGAGTCACGTGAGCAGTTAGGTGATCTTCCAAGGGAAATTGAGTCCAATGAGTCACCATGTTAAGGCGTGACACTGTGATGTATTTACTCTAAATTTCTGTTTTTGACAGCACTACCACTGGAATGGCCCATCTCCAAAGTCCAAAAAGTCTCTAAAAAGAGGAAAGGTTTATTTGTTACGGTTGCAGACACCTCGTCATTTGCTTCTGAAAAAAGGTTCCCTTTGAGATATATCACATGTGATAAATTGACATTGCTGGAGAAAATGTGTTTAGAGTAGTGATTTAGTGAGAGGCTTTGTGGGAAGATAATAATAAAAAGGTCCACCAATATTCAATGACAATTGCTCCCGCAGGAAGAGAGAGACTCTTCAGACTCATTAAGCATTATAGCCTCACAGCAGTGCAGATGAAACCCTTTGAATTGCCATTTTTTCTGTCGTGTAACCTTTCGTTTCTGGAAAAATACAAACTGTGTGACATGAAAATAGGGCAACTCATGCCCAGGACCAAAACACATTCAGACTCGAATATCCCTGACTTTTTTTTTTTTTTTTGGCTGGTTTGCAAGCCCAGGGCTACATTGCAGCTGTCAGAAAATTTCAAGGCAAAGTCTGCTTTTATGTGGGTGGAACAATAATGAAGAAATGTATTTGAGCGAGTGCAGAAACCAGAGGGCATGTAGCCTTGTTTGCAGTGCCCACTGAAACAAGGTAATAATCACCAGTACTGCATTACAACCAATTAATAATGTTTAATAGACTAAAATCTGCTTTTTTAATTATGGCTCTATAAGCAAGTTGCATGCTTACGTCTCAGTGTGTTTCACATTTACAGTCCGATGTTTTCAGGGATTGTAATCATCGAAATAGCTACTGTAAATCTGATTACAAGGAAAAGCTTCTTGTGTCTTGTGACATTTTCACAGCATGGAAATTGAAAATCCATTTTCCTTGGATGTTAATTATAAACAAGCACTTTTAAATGAGCTGTTTATGCTTTAATGGATGAAGCCTTTCCCTCAAGGAAAAAGAACCAACACCTCCTCCCCTCCTCATCCAGTGGATGAGGTCCAATCAGAGAAGGGCAGGGGGTAGCAAAAGGTTGTATATTTGCTCATCATTCCTTCTCAAGGGGTTTGGTCTTCCTTCCCTGAGGGTAAAAACAAGTCATGAAATGATGTTAAATTCCCTTCCAGTGCTGATGTCAGGAAGGACCTTCATTTGACAGTAGGATGGTTCAGACATTAGGTGACTGATTTTCCATTCTGTTGGTCAGCAGTATGAAAGTTTTCCAGGAGTGGTCAAATGCAAGTTAAATAATGGATTTTCAGACTTTAACCACCAGGAATTTATGGTCTGTCAATTTTTTTACTGAGCAATCTGCCAAGTCAGCACAGGTGCTCGAAAGCAAATGGCTTAAAAGATACACCTTTCAAGATCAAGATCAGAAGAGTACAATGCAGACGGGTAAAGAGAACACCACTCATAAATGCTTGATCCAATACTTAATCCTGCATGGAGAGTTATGTGAAGCTGTGGTTAGTTTAAAGTTTTCATCAGTGGACCCATTAGAGGTTGAATAAAAAAATAAAATAAAAAACTTCCCTGTTGACTTCCACTGAAATGAAAGCTTTTATGAAAGCTTTACTTTTTTCAGTAACCAAGACAGTCACATCATTGGTGGTTACAACCCTTGGTCTTAAACACCAAGAATATTAAACTCTGTAACCAAGACAGTCACATCATTGGTGGTTACAACCCCTGACCTTAAACAGCCAGAATATTAAACTCAGTAACCAAGACAGTCACATCATTGGTGGTTACAACCCCTGACCTTAAACAGCAAGAATATTAAACTCAGTAACCAAGACAGTCACATCATTGGTGGTTACAACCCTTGGTCTTAAACACCAAGAATATTAAACTCAGTAACTAAGACAGTCACATCATTGGTGCTTACAACCCTTGGTCTAAACACCAAGAATATTAAACTCATATTAAACTCAGTAACCAAGACAGTCACATCATTGGTGGTTACAACCCTTGGTCCTAAACACCAAGAATATTAAACTCAGTAACCAAGACAGTCACATCATTGGTGGTTACAACCCTTGGTCCTAAACACCAAGAATATTAAACTCAGTAACCAAGACAGTCACATCATTGGTGGTTACAACCCTTGGTCCTAAACACCAAGAATATTAAACTCAGTAACCAAGACAGTCACATCATTGGTGGTTACAACCCTTGGTCTTAAACACCAAGAATAATAAACTCAGTAACCAAGACAGTCACGTCATTGGTGGTTACAACCCTTGGTCTAAACACCAAGAATATTAAACTCATATTAAACTCAGTAACCAAGACAGTCACATCATTGGTGGTTACAACCCTTGGTCTAAACACCAAGAATATTAAACTCATATTAAACTCAGTAACCAAGACAGTCACATCATTGGTGGTTACAACCCTTGGTCTTAAACACCAAGAATATTAAACTCAGTAACTAAGACAGTCATATCATTGGTGGTTACAACCCATGGTCTAAACACCAAGAATATTAAACTCATATTAAACTCAGTAACCAAGACAGTCACATCATTGGTAGTTACAACCCTTGGTCCTAAACACCAAGAATAATAAACTCAGTAACTAAGACAGTCACATCATTGGTGGTTACAACCCTTGGTCTTAAACACCAAGAATATTAAACTCAGTAACTAAGACAGTCACATCATTGGTGGTAACAGCCCTTGGTCTTAAACACCAAGAATATTAAACTCATATTAAACTCAGTAACCAAGACAGTCACATCATTGGTGCCTACAACCCTTAGTCTTAAACACCAAGAATATTAAACTCTGTAAACAAGACAGTCATATCATTGGTGGTTACAACCCTTGGTCCTAAACACCAAGAATATTAAACTCAGTAACCAAGACATCAAGTTCACAACCCCAGTTCTGAACACTCAGGATTAACTACCCGGTAGCTAAGATGGTTACACAGTGTATATGATTCACACAAATAAAGGTGTAACCTGTTCTCATTGAAGACGTAGTCTAATTTCAGGATGTTCTGGATAAAAATAAGTGTGGAAGTGATTAAGGGCAATCATGGGTGACACCAGCTACAGCCAAGGCGTGTTAATCCTTTGCTTTATCTCTGGTTTAAAACAGAGCCTATTTCCCAATAGAGAAGAGGGACAGGCTGCCTTGATGATTTAATTGCCCTATTTTCTTGTTTCCCCTCCAGAACATCCCTGTCCTGTCCTGTCTTGTCCTGTCCTATTCTCTATTTTTGTGTAACTAGTCTAACAGTCTAACAGATGGACAAATTGTATTTACTCTGTCGTTGGTAAATTTCCATATGTTTCTATGTTTTCCAGTAAGAAAATTTGACTTTTTTTTAACACTACTTACTCCACTCTTCCATTTGACTCAGCCGTTAAGAGTCAGCAGAGCAGAACCTGAGCTTTCACGCCAAGGCTTTAGGAGCTCAGAGCAGATCCCGTGAGAAAAAGAAAGATTTGCAAAACCCCCCTTCAAACTTTTCAGAATATGCACAGCAATCTTCACAGGTGTGGTTATTGCATCTATTGTATGTTTAAGGTAACTGAAAGTGCAGTTTTTTTAAGCAACACAAGAGCAGCTCCATTATCCACACATGACTAACAACGATTTAACTGTGCCAATAAATCATTATGACAACCCATCCATTACATATCTTGCCAATTCCTAAACCTTATGATGATTAATGAGAAAGTTTGCCCTAATGAGGCTACAAGAACAAGCATTTTCTTATTCAAGGTGTTTCTGATTATGCTTGTTAAACTTCTTAGCATTCCTGTCCAAGGATGGCAGTAGCTTTTCTTAGAGACGTTAACCTTCGTCACCTCCGAGCGCAAACACACAACTTGTGTTAAGGTGATTGCGCTGGCCAAACAGCATGCGGCATTATGAGAGTTTAGCTGGCTAATGGCTCACAATTTGTCTTATAAGTGTTGAAGGGATGTAATGGGCAGGGGATGTTAATTAATAAACAATGCTCCATGGTACATGACTGGCCAATTAATAGCACCTAACGAGCATGGTGATGGATGAGCGGGAACACAACAGCCCTCTGCTCTGAAAACTGGACAGCCAGCAGAACTGCTAGTCTCTGGGCACACCAACCTCAAATGAGCAGTGTGGCTATCAGCAATTTAATAATTAAAAAAAAAGGAACAAATGTTTTGTCCAGCGGGTGGCACTGCAGCTCTGAGCCAATCAGGCTCATGCATATTTTAAAAGCTCGGATGATAGCTCATATTTCTGTTGGGTGACTTAAAGAACTTTAGATTCAAAGAACTTGTAGTGGTTGGTGCTGATGTGTAACGGCCCAGCTAGGTAGAACACAACATAAAAAAATGCCTTCCCAACCTTCTTGCCTTTAACCTGCTAAACCAATTTCAGTCTAAAAACACCCGTCTCAAAAGACTAGTGTTTTGTATTTAGGATGAATTTATTTCGGGTATTTAGAGTTGTCGTCTTCTGCTAAAGATCAGTCTACTACATTTTTAAATTAACCAAAAATCTCTGGATTAAAACAAAATTAAAAAATTGATCTCAGTGATTATAAGTGTGGCATGGTTGTTGCTTTCGGACAGGCTGGTTTGATTATTTGCAGAAGTGGTGATCTGTTGGGTTTTTAGCACAATAGTCTCTAGAGTTGCTCAGAATGGTGTAATAAATAAGAAACATCCAGTGAGCAGTGGTTCTGCAGAAGAAACAAAAAAAAAACTGTTAATAAGAGAGCAGATGTCTGTCAGCCAAAAAGCAAAAGTCATCTCAAAGTGGTTTCATGAACATGACAGTGAATTCAGTGTTCTGCAGTGGCCTTCGCAGTCACCAGATCTGAATCCTATAGAACACATGTGGGACGTGGTAGAACGGGACATTCACAGCAGGAATGTGTTCATGAAAAATGAAAAGAATTGCTTGACAATCATGTCAAGATGAACCAGAATCTCAAAGGATTGTTTCCAACATTGTGTGGAATCCATGCCATAAAAAATGAAGGCTGTTTTAGAGCAAAAGGAAGGCCTACCCAGTATTAGTACGGTCTTTACAATAACATGCCCAGTAAGTGTATGTGCATTTAAGTATTTTAACATACTCAACATTATTAGCCTATGTGATGTCAGATCACATGATTAAGCCATGTCTGAAAACTTTAAATCAGACCACAGTAACTGATTCATTTAGCTCAAATGATTTGAATGATTAACTATAAGCATCACTAACAAAAACTTCAGAAGAATAGAAGTCCTTCCCTTCTTACAGCTTAACAAGCAAATAACTGCTACTGGACCAGAATTGCAGATGGTTTGACGTGACTCTGTTGTATCAGAATATAAGTTAAATGCACATGTAATTACTTACTGTGTAATTAAATAAGGAATTAGGAAATATAATTACTTTATAAGTATATGGCAAAGTGAAAAACAGATCTCCTCATTTCAAAGAGTTGAGCTTCTTTAATCATTGGGAAAGCCACTGCAGAACCAGTGACCTGGTGCATTACCATGCTGAAAGTAGCCATTAGAAGATGTGTAAATTGTGACTATTCCCCACACCATTACACCACCTGCACACAAGGCAGGTCCAACAGGATTCAAAGTTTGGTGATACTTTATTTGAAGTGGTTCATTTTAAATGAAATACATACTCATCAGACTCTCAGAACAGATTGATGATGTAGCAGCATCTGGACATTCAGTAGATTATCAAAAGACTCTTACTGAAGAATTCAGCTGTTCTTCACTTTATTTGGACCAAGTCCATACATGCTGAAGTATCTGAAACCCATGAAGGTGCACAGGATAAGCAACCTATTGGTATTGTATAGATCAGGGGTACTCAAATATGTATATAACAGGTCCAACCACTACATTTCCACCTGGCTGAAGGTCCATAGAGAACAAACACACAATATTAACCCCATGCATCCCACAAACTACAAAACGAAGCTGATGACCAGTATAGTATAATCCAGAGCTATACTATAAGGACAAAAGTATTGGGATACATGCTCATGTATTGTTGCTTCTGAAATCAAGGGTATTAAAATGAGTTTATCCTGCTTTTTTGGAGTAACTGTCTCTACTGTCCAGGGAAGAAGGCTTTCTACTAGATTTCAGAGAGCATTGCTGTGAGGGTTGCATAGCATTCAGTGACAAGAGTGTGACAAGAGGCCAGGACGTTGAATGATCACCACCCATCAATGGAATGAAGGGGTGTCCACAAACATTTGGTGCAATTTAGTGGGAGAAATAACACCTTGTTACAAAGTCTTTAAACTTGGAAACAGAAAAAATGAAATGACCAGATGGAGACACTGTTGGAAGTGTTCATTTGTGATCCTCTTGTGTTCTGTGAGTAATCTTGCATGTTTGGTTTTATAGTGTTGTCTTCATGCTTTTTTCAGGCAGATTGAACACATGTTTTTCAGTCCACTCCTCTACAAATGGCTTTTCACTTTCAGTGTTTTTTTTACTCAGCAAATCTGGACATGCCATTTCACTTGTATGATTATAAGCACACTGTTAGTGTTGAGTTTAATGCTGCCTTCAAGTCATTTCAGAAATATGGAATTTATGATCTGAGTGCACATAAACGCCAACACTATGATTCTTCCATGAGCTCCAACGTTCTGCGTTGTGAGAGTGTCAATAAAAAATACTGATAACTGTAATTGTTCCAGGGTGTTCATGTTGTTTCTGACCAAAAACACTTGAAAGAAAATCATGTTGTACTTACAAACTTCTGAGGTGGACTTGAAGGCAGCATCAATGATGCCACTGTGGTCAGAGAATTGTTTTTTCTCTCTGTGATCAGACCACAGGAAATCAAAGTAAATCGTGTGGCGCTTTTTCTCACAGATTTTATAGTCAGTCTGCAATAAAATCCAATTCCAGACTCAGAGACCCAGAGTACCACTGGTATTCCTTTAAATGCAGCAACATGGGATTTATTACATTGTAAAGAGATCTTTTGGAATAGTGATTCTATGAATGATGGAGTATATATAAACACAACATTTTCATTTTAAGCTCTGAAGAACAGTCTGTACCATGAGTCAACATTCCCACCAGCCCAGTACTCGTTGGCTGATACTGTTTGACTGTTTGGAAGCATAATGAAATGCTTTCCTGCCCGACAATATATATATATATATATATATATATATATATATATATATATATATATATATATATATATAAGACACTCTGAAAAACATACACTACACTGACAGCGTCTCTGTTGTTTCTGTTGTTTAGAGTCCAGGTATCTATACAGGGCACTAAACTGAATATTGAGCCCTGTAGTCTACTTGTACTGTATTTGGGACTGTATGAAGTGCTTTGTAGGGCATTTTAGAGGCCTAATGCATCCTCAAAAATGTAATTACATTTTGGGATCAGATTATTCACTTGACCTGGATTGAAAAGAAAACATTTAACACATTTGTTTTGAACAACTGGGGAGAAGGAAAATATATAAAATATATAAAAATAATATGGAAATATCTTGGGTAAATGTGATTGCGATTTACACTCCTGGTCAGTCCTGCAAGCAGCTGGGCTACAGGTGTTTGGTTCAAACCTGCTCAACAGTTACGAGATTTCTTCATAAAGGCTGTCTAACCTAATGATAAAATTGAGGCTTATAATACATGGTATATCATCACTTTTACTTAAAAAACACCTTGTATCTACAAATCTAATTTTACAGGAGAAACCTTAACTTTCAAAGGATGTTTAATTCAATGTAATTTTGGAACAATTCTATTGGCCCATTAATGATGAACTGCCAGATTTACTTTCATCAAAAATCGGGTCCACCACATCAGCTGCAAATGATTAGAACATGGTTAGAGAAGATTCTGGAGGAGTCTGCCTTAGTTAAACCTCTACATTTAGTTTGGTTTGCTCTTGATTGATAAAGTGAGTGGTTTCATCATGGGCAGATCCCTAGAGCTCTCTGGAACCATCGGAAATAAGATTGTAGATGCATAGGAGTCTGGGATAGGATTTTGAAAGATCTCAGAACAATTGGAAATCAGCCATTCCACCGTCCACTAAATCATTTACAAGTGGAGCTATCAACATGGCCAGGTCAGGGCACTCTAGCAAGTTCAGCCCAAGAGCAGATTACAACATGTGTGAAGAGGTCTCCAACAATCCTAAAATGTCATCATGGGACCTGCAGGTAGATCTTACCACAGTTGATGCCAAAGCACAGCTTCTACCATCAGAGGGAGACTACACAAGTTGGGTGTTCATGGGAGGCGTGCAGTGCATTATCAGGGCAAGACTCAAGATTTATCTGTCCAAAGCACATTGTTTCAGACATCAAAGTCGTCTAAACCATTGGATTTGGACATGTACATCCTACAGTGGCCAGCAGGGAATGAAGGGGAGGGTTGGACTTTGTTTGGACATGTTAGTAAATCCAAAGCTAAATGGAAAATCATCTCAAGGGACTGGTATAATCCTTACCTTCCAAGGTTGCTGTTGGTGTTTAATTAGAGCAATGTGACACTCTACAAACTACAAACCACTGAAGAGGGAAGGAGGCCCTCTTGGATGTGTTTTGTATTCTAGGCCATTGCCGCTCCGCGTGCACATCCAGCACCCACTGTGTTGCTCTCAGTGGAGGTGGTGAACGGATATTGATCGCTCTTGTCCTAGCCTGTGCTGATGCTGTAGACAGTCGGGTGGCAGGCCCCCTGTGGGACATCCTGCATGTGCCATCAAACACAAACTGGCTTAGTGACAGACAGATGGGCAGTCCCATAACCCTCAGAGGAATCTTTTAGAAATCTGACAGCATCACGTGATCGTAGACAGTATTCCGCTATTGTTGTGCAAAAACATCATATCTGCAAAATGTTGATTTTACAGGAGAAGGAAAAATACTGTGTAAAAAGATCAGGTCATTTTGGAGCATTTATATTGGTCCAAGAACAACTGCCAGATTTACGTAATACTTAAAAATTTTGAAATATTTAGATGTAATCATTCTTTTTTAAAGATTATGGTAAAAAGTAGGGGGTAAAAGTAGGAGGGTCTTTTGCAGCAACAGATTTTGCATCTTTCAAAAAATGTACTTGGAAGATGATGATCTGCTGGTGAATAAAGTAAATAATATTTTACACTAACCCTCTGGCCTTCAGCTTATCACTAGCAATCATTCTGCATCGCAATGAGCCACTGGACTGCTTAAATGGGGATATGCAAATTCCTAATTAAGATGAGAGAATATTTTACATAAAATACACTGTGTATCCAAAGTGACCAGACATCTCGTCTAATAAGACTTTACACCTATTGGATACAAAAGTGCTCATTTGGTGTTCTCTGTAGAAAAGCATTGCCCAGAGAATGTGATGCTCTGTAGCACCTGCACATGAGCCTCAACTAGATCACCATGCCCAATGCAAAGCCTCAGCTAGATGGGTATAGAGCATCCAGCAATGGGCTCTGGGGCAGTAGAACTACACTGTTAAAGGTATAAGATCCTTAAGGAGCATTTGGAGGTTCTTCAGTTTAAAATTGTGCAGGAACCTCTTGAGGAATCTCCAAAAGTTCCTCAAAGAACTTACAATGTATGTTCTCTGGAGTGATGGAGCACCATCCAGTACCTCTAGAAGAAGTGAAGCCGTAGTCAAACTGGGTTTCAATGAGATTTATGGCAACAAGTTAATTTCACATACATGACTTTGAGTGAATAAATTTTGCCTGTAAAGTTTTGCGTTGAGTTCAATGTTCAACCAATAGCGCTACTACTCTGGCTGTGTGACCTATGACACTCTCTATGCTGTTTCAGCTCTGTCTGAGCCAACATGGAGGAGGTGCTGATTCTTCAAAATAGAAAATATTAGGCACTTATTAGGCAATATTAGACTCTTTTGCTAGTTATCGTTTCTACTTGGGTTCTAGCAGTTTTGATGAACCGAAATGGAGGACTGTTTACAGTGTCAATTCACAGCCTTGTTTGCAGCCATGCCCATTACACAAGGTGACACAAAATTTAAAACCACAGTGTAAAAAGGGCTTTAGAGTGGGTTCGGGGGTCCAGAACTGGTCATGTAACCTCAGTTCTACCAGAAGACTCTAGAGAAAAGACATCAGTAAAGTATGAATTTAATCTTGACAGATTATGAGATGGGAACAAAGTTAGCAATTTAAAACTGTGTTAATAGATAAAACCTTTGGCGTAGGCCCTGACATCAGCCCGAACAGGCAGGGGGCGGAGCTTACCCCCTGGCATCTGTCGGGACCAAACTGAGGGCGTTGGTAAGGAAGGAAAGAGGTAGAGACGTGATGTCACTTCTGAAAGTAGCAACAAAGTGTGTAAGTTGAGATCTTTTAATACAAGTGAAGGCCGGTCATTGGCTGAAGAAAGGTGGTTGGACTTTCACTAGAGCTTTTATTATCTCACCTCACTGCTTCTCTCATGTCTGAATGCAACCAAATTCTCACATCAATGTTCTGGCACCTAGTGTAAAGTCTTCTCAAAAGAGTTGAGACTGAACTGGTGTCTACAAACTTAGTAGAATTTATATATCCAGAAATTTAGCAATAATCATACAAGAAGAGCTGCATACAATATTAGATATTAGACATATTCATGTATTCAAGATGTTTTCACTTGGTCAGTTATTATTATAACAGTTTTTGAGAGAGAAAGAGAGAGAGAGAGAGAGCGAGAGTGAGTGAGTGAGTGAGTGACAGAGAGAGAGAGAGAGAGAGAGAGAGAGAGAGAGAGAGAGCGAATGATGGGCAATCAGAATCAGCGTGCACTCTCCCGGTGTTAATGTTGATGTGGTACATGATGAGTATCTTCTGCCCATCAGCACAATATGTTTTAGCCTGACCTCCTGTAAATGTGCACTGCTCAGCCATGAGGCTGTTTTCCACCACAGCTGCCTTCTCTTTCCCCCTAGTCTCATTACACTCATCTCCTCACACACTACTTCTCTGAGATGATCCACACGCTGGAAAGATCACCCGCTCTCACGTGGGCATTACACCGCTCGCAGTCGCGCTAGTGGTAAATGGCATGAAATTGTATTCTTTCCCATAGGGAGGGAACAGTGGGAGAGTGGGAAGAGAAGGATGAATGACCTAGAGCTCCACATCTCTCTCTCTCTCTCTCTCTCTCTCTCTCTCTCTCTCTCACACACACACACACACACACACACATCCTCTGTTTCTCACTCTTTCTTTATTTCACACTTTCTTTATCGTCCTCTGTCTCTCGTTTTTGTCTCTTCTTGTTTTACATTATATCTTGTTTCCAGCCTTGCTCTCTTTCTCTCTCTTTCTCTTTCTCTTTCTCTCTCTCTCTCTCTCTCTCTCTCTCTCTCTCGGATTCTAACTGGTTCCCAGTCATGCACTCCCATCACCACCACCACCCCCATCTGCCTCTCTGTCTCATTTCTGTTTCTCTCTCTGTCTCTTGCTCTCTCTCTCTCTCGCTGACATGGACACTGCCCACTCTGATTCCATCATGGCTCTTGGCGTTGAGTATGTTCCAGTGTGGAGAGAGGGGAAAAAGATCATTTTGACAACTGGTGTCCTCCTCAGGCTGGCAGTCCAGCACTGAGCCCAGATCTCACACACACACACACACACACACACACAGTCTGTCCAAAAAGTTGCTTTGTCCAGAGAGTCAGTCTCCTTGTGCCAGCTGGAGTTCACGATTGCACAGAAGCAACACAAGAAGCTGAGTCTTGTCATCATCATGGGGGCTGGTGTACAATTCTCCAGAGTGTTCTTCTTATCTGCAGACAACTGGAAGAAATTTGAATTACAAAGGAATAAAAATAATAACTGCAGATTTCTATTAAATATCTGTTCATTTCAATAAATAATAAATAAACATGATCCTAACCCCAAACCATGGCCAAAACCCAACCCTAGCTCTAACCAACCTTAATCCTAACCCCTAACCATAACCCCAACCATAAGTCGAACCTCAATCTAAAATCTAACACTGGTCCTAGTCCAAACCCTATCCCCAACCCCAACCTAAAATCCATTACAATTGTTATAATCCTAACAATAACCCTAACCTCAACCCTCAACATTCCCTAGAATTTTTTGCCCCATTTTCCACCAAATTTGTAAGGCCAATAAGCACCCAATTGCCATTCATGTGAACTCCATCTTTCACTAGTAATGCCCCCAACACTAGTAGGGTGAGGACTAACACATGTCTCCTCTGACACATATGAAGCCAGCTCCGATACAACAGCTAGCAGATTTGCTATTGGGGAGGAAGTACCATTAACCCACCTCAGAGAGAAAGAGCACTCCCGCTGTTGATTCAACCAGCAATCCTCGGATCATAGCGGCAGCACCTTAGTCCACTGGACCACCCTAGCCTTACCCTAAACCCTAAACTCTAGCCATTAAGTACAAATCTAGCCATTAACTCCCTATACCTAACCCTAACCCTACGCTGGTTCTAACACTAACAGCTACCACTAACAGATGTGCTGGTGGGGAGGAAGTACCATCAACTCACCCCTAAGAGTGCACTTCAACTGTTGATGGCAGACAGCACAACTAGGGATTCAAACCAGCAATCCTCAGATCATAGCGGTAGCACCTTAGTCCACTGGACCATCCTAGCCTTACATCCAGCCCTAACCCAAGCCATTAACCCTAACTCAAACCCTAAACCCAGCCCTAGCCCTAGATTTAACCATAACATAAAACCTAAACAAGGCCTAACCCTATTACTAACTCTAACAGCTAACAGATGTGCTGGTGGGGAAGAAGTACCATCAACCCAAGAGAGCACTCCCACTGTTGATGGCAAGCAGCACAACAAGGGATTCAAACCAGCAATCCTCGGATCATAGCAGTAGCCTCTTAGTCCACTGGACCCAGCCCTAGCCCTAGATCTAATCCTAACATAATACCTAAACAAGTTCTAACCCTATCACTAACTCTAACAACTAACAGCTAACAGCTAACAGATGTGCTGGTGGGGAAGAAGTACCATCAACCCGAGAGAGCACTCCCACTGTTGATGGCAAGCAGCACAACTAGGGATTCAAACCAGCAATCCTCGGATCATAGCTGTAGCCTCTTAGCCCACTGGACCCAGCCCTAGCCTTACCTCCAGCCCTAACCCTAGCCATTAGGTCAAACTTTAACCCTAACACTTACCTTAACATAAAACCTAAACCTAAAACCCGACGCAGGTCCTAACCTTATCACTAACACCATTGAGATATAGAAAATCTATGGGTGGCCAAAGCAGACCCAGAGTTTTATGTACTACACAACACAGTGTAGAGCTTACACAGTTTGTGCAGGCTGTACAATATCTTAAGTGTGGCAAAGTTCCCTATTCAAGAATAAACAGTTTTGCGATATATTAAGAATACATTAAGCACTGCATATTGAAAGTCTAATGGAAACAGGGTGTTGAGTGGCAGGTGCTGTGTAGGAGTTTTGTTTGCTGTATTAATAGCAGGATTATGTGTTCATAAGTACTAAAAGACTTCATACAGCCCATTGTTAAGCAGGGTTACAGCCTGCAGAAAGAAACTCTGTCTATAATTCGAAGTTTTTGTTTTAAGAGAAGAAATGACAGCTATTGCGGCTAGTTAATGTTTAACGTTCCAGACGTAGGGGAGTTGCTGGTCCTACAGTACAACATTCAGTATCCCCGCTTGGACACATCTGCTCTTTCTATTGAATTCAATGGTCCGGAGGTGGTCAGTTTACTCCCCCACTTCACTCCCTCCAGCTCCCAGCAAATAAACATTAATCACAATTATCAACTCTGCAACACACTGTTCTACCCAGCCAATCCCGCTCGGAAAAACAAGCCTCTGCCCGACATCAGCTCGGCACCGGCTCTGTGTGGCCGAACACAGGTTCCATTCTGCAGCAAATTGTTTGTACAGTCTCCTGTGTTCGAGCCAATATGCCTCCAAATAAACTCTGTTCTTAGCCATTAGCTCTGCAGTGCCCCTCTTCACGAGTCTTCTAATAGGCCCCTGCCTAGGACAGGTGCACGGAAAATTGGTTCTTCTCAATGATTAACGAGGTGAGATTTATCAGGGGGCCGCGGGTGGATGGGGCCAGCCAGGTGGCACAGCGAGCCGCTTCGCTTGGCACGGTGACAGCGTCACGTCCGGCATCTCAGCCTCATTTGGCTTGCCTGTGCTGACATTAACAGATTAATAGATTGATTAAACATTTAGACATGAGTAAACGGGCAGGCTCTGTTCACCACCTTGAAACTGCCGATATGCTTGAGCACGTTTTTGAATGTGAATGCACCGTTTTGAACAATATTTTTTTATATACTAAAGAACCTGATTCTTTTTCTGTTTGAAATGTTATAAGATTAACTAGCTTGGTTGCTCTTTTGCCTTTTGGACCCCCAAAAGCCTGGGATCCAAATGAACCTGATTACCTAAAGGATAAATGCCTTTTTTTCTCTATGTTTGAGGAGAAATAAAGCAGATCTCAATTGCTTTTCATTGTTTCACTGGTTTCTGAAATCTTTCTCCTAAACCCCCTCCTCAGATCAAATCTAAACTGGGCTTTAGTTTTGGACACTAATAAGAAAAGCACGAGGTTTCCTTCTGTTCTAATAGAATACTGAAATATGTAGAAGAGAGATTTATAAGAGATCTCACACTTGTCTTATATGAGTCTTCTTCAGTTGAGCATGAGCTGAGATCTGAGGTCTGCCTTAACAGAGACAAAGCCACCTATGAGACACTATTTTATCACTATCAGAGTGGGAAATCTCAGGAGCTGGGTTTTAGAAACAGGAAAGTCTCACATTGGTCTCAAACAAAGAAGTAGATGTTTAGGACAGACCCTCCCAAAGTTGGAGAAGGTGAGGGACTGGAAAAATGAGGACAGACAGGACACAGGACACTGGCCGAAAAGAATACTGGACAGAAGAGTAAACAAGAGACTGAGCAGGGGAGATGAACAGGATGTGAGAAGTGAGACCAGATGAGAGAATGGACAGATGGCTGTACGGGAGACAGAATGGGCCCCACAAGAGCATGTCAGATGGGTAACTTTTAGCAATCACTAAAAAAAATTCTATTTATCGGGCCTGTTCCTTTAAAGTGTTGTACTTGTAAAAATAAGCTATAGGCCAAATTTCTTCTTACAGATGAAGACATTTGAATAAACACGAAGCTAAGTGAACTACAGCAAACGCACTGAAACGATCAGTGCAGCTCCTCCCTGAGTTTGCAAAGGTTTCTTACTTAAAAGTAAAAAATCACATTTTAAAAGAAGGCAAGGTGTCCTCAAACCTTTGAAAGACTCACACAAAGTCTCACAGGCAGACTGTATGTGTATGTTTTTACAATGACCTCAAGGGTTCAGGATTAAAGACTGAACTGAACTGAAACAAATGACAGCTCATCACAGGTGTATTAGCTTTCTTTGATGCACAGTAATGCAAGAGAAGGCCTGAAAGCTAAAGTCTTGCATCTCTGACACTTAGATGTGAAGAGTAAAAATAGCTTCCCTCCTCCATGTACCTCAGATGAGAGGTAATGATCTGGAGGATGCTCCTCAAACCGAAAAGAAATAACGGGATCGGCACAGTGGGGATCTCTGGATCTGTTTGGCAGATCAATACAATTCCTGATGGAGAAGTTGAAGATGCCATTTTCTGTTGGTCGTGTTCCTGTTACGATTCAAGCAGACTGAGAGATCAGGGAGTTAAAAATAAATCATGTGCTTAGATACATAAGCCCACTTGCTTTGCTAATTCGTCTTTGAATCAGCATCTGCTGGTTTCTTTCTTCAGATACAGACACAGAACTGTGTCACCAGGGGTGTCATGCAGGCGGTTAGGCTGGCTTTACATGGTGAAAGCTAACCAGCTGCAGGTTGTAAATATACACAAAGCTCAATCCTCACTCTGCTTGATCATTAAATGGATTAAACACGAGTGTAAGAGTCTGTTTACACTTGGCATTGACGCTCATTTTCAGTGATCGGGTCATGTTTGGATTTCACTGTTCGGTCTGCATAAAATGCCAGATGTAAACACCCCCAGGGCCACATTGGCCCCGTTCACACCTGGCATTTTAACCCCTTAAACAGCCCATGGCATTGCGCTGGAGGAGGGGCATCCCACTGCTTTTCCTTTGACACTAAAATGAGTCTTTGCTCAAGCTTCAGGATGATCTGTTTGGAATTTTTTGATCATGTGTCTGTCCCAGCTGCGGCAGTGACATGGTTGATATGGGCGGTGTTTCGCTGTTGGGGACAGATGGACACACGTTGGCTTTCATACTACATTAAGAATTATGTGGTCAGATGTGTCTTTGGCCACCTCTGAATGTGGTTTGAGTGATCGGATTACAATGGGTCCTCTACTTTGTGCTGAACACTTATGATTGGATCACCCAGGATTCATGTCAATGCTAGGAGTTAGCAGGGCAATTGTGATCAGATTAATATCAAATTGGCCATAACATTAGTACATTAGTACATTAGTAGTTGACAGGTGAAGGACAAAACATTGATTATCCTCATCTACAGTGGTATCTGTCAAGGGGTGAAATCTACATATCAGTAGAACAGTCCGATCTTAAAGGTGATGATGTTTTAAAAGCAGGACAAATGGGCAAGCATGGGTCTGAGTCACATTGACAACAGCCAAACTGTGATAGCTAGTTGACTGGGTCAGAACATCCCCAAAACATCAGGCAGGTCTTGTAGGGGTTTTCTGGAATGTAATGGTCAGTACCTGCCGAGAGTGGACCTAGAAAGGACAAACGGTGGACTGGCGTCAAGGTCATGGGCACTTAAGGCTCATTGATGAGATCTATGGAGGCCCCACCTCACAACATACAGGGCTTTAAGGATCTGCTGCTCCTTTAGAGGTCCTGTGTAGCCCATGCCTCGAATGGTCAGGTCTGTTGTGGCGACACCAAGGAGGACCTATTCAATATTAGGCAAGTGGTATTAATGTTATGACTGTAATCGGAAGTTGTTTTCCATATCCAGTTATGGAAGCTTTTTTATGCAGGGAAGTATAATCAGATCTCATCTGGTCACACTGAAGATGTTTTTTAGGAAAAAGTGTAAACGGGATCCAATCACAGTAGATCAAGATGCAATCATGCATGAAGTGCATGTTAATGCCTGGTGTAAACTTAGAGACGTATATAGAAGTATGCTAACATCTATAATGTCAATCCTAATTAAGTAAATAATTTATAATAAATTACTGTCATCACTGTACATGATTTTTTTTATAGTAATTTACATGAAAAATTAAGACCTAAGACTTCTTTTCTTGTAAGCTTACTATTTTGGAGACGTTTTATTGTTTATAACATCGGTTCTACTTTCTACTAGCTTTTTTTTTAAGGAACCAATGGTTCTCAAACCAGTTGTCAGGGACCCCCAGATGGTCCAGATTTTTTTTCCAGCCTAACTCGCAACTCATGGGAATATATTGCAAAATGATGGACCTTCTGGGAGTCCCTGGGGACCAGCTTGAGAACCCTGGTCTAAATATTAGGCATGTTGGCTGGGAATCCCAGAGAGCATAATTGGTCTCGCCCTCTCTGGGTGAGTAGGATGGTTGTCCCTCTTTTCCCATCACTGAGGGTGATACTAACCAGCATGGGCGTCTATAAGCTGACTCTGTAGAATTTGCAGTAAGTGTTCTGCTCCAATTGAATTTAGCTGTCTAGTGATGTTGCGTTAGTGACCGTGTGAAAAGATGTGCTCTTAACTCTTCTAGTGCTGATGGCATCATGGGATGAGAAGACCTTGGAGAGAATTGACAATGACTAAACTGAGAAGGGGGGAAAAAAAGGAAATTGAGGACTTCAATTGAATTGAATTCGCTACTACTGACGATGTTTGGAACCATAGTTGTTGTAATAGTTATTTGGGAATGATTACACTTGACAAATGGGTCTTTGTGAGAATACCTATTGACCTAATTTCCCATAAATTTAATTGAATGTAAAATTAGAGTAACCAAAGTTGTAAAATATTGTATCAGCTGTAGAATACACTAGATATTCAGGCATATAACACAATACCAGCGTCATGGTGGAATAAGTGGCAGTAGTACTGTTGTACTTTACTGTGATTGACCACAGAGTTCACATTGTGAAGCGTGCAGGTGTTCCCAGCCAGACCCTTGTTAGAAGTAGAACAACCAACAAGATCTTTGTCCATTCTGCTCTTTCTCTCAGTATGAACTGTGCTGACCACAGGCTTGCTAGTCAGGCCTCAGCAGAACATGCCACACACATATCTTTACCTGCAAAGGTGGACAAAAAACATTTTTTTGATGAAATGAACCTTTAGTAGAGCTACACAGCCTACATCAACAATCAGATTGCATTGCCTTGTGATGTGAGATTGTTCTTAATTGCACTTTTAGGCATATTGTCATATAGTCAAGCAAAAATCTTGTATCTCCACTATGCTACTTTACAGGAAAAGAGAAAACCCTTCTTAACTCCTAATGGAAGTCTATATAAAAAGATTTTATTCCCAGACATTTTGGAACATTTCTATTGTCAGATTTACATCATCTAAAAAAAAAAGCCAAAGACTAAAACCAGTCTAGTTCACGATAGAAAATCTCAGGGAAAGCTCATTATAATATGGAAATGGTGGATCTTAAGTTATGCAGAAGAAGGCCTATTTTCTTCTTCTTGAGAACTGAATGCTGAATATGAGGCTGCGCTTCAGGGAGGAGAGCCAGGGCCACCTGGACTCTGTCTTAACAAAAAAAAAAAAAAACAACAGAGGCACATGCAAGCTTTTCTTCAACCAACTGAGCATAAAATGAAAAGTTGTGCAATTAGTCATGAATATTACAGTGTGCACAGTAAATTCCTGTGATTTGCTAAGACTGCTCAATTCTATAATAAAGCTTTATATTATCAGTGTTGCAGAGACCAAAATTAGCATATTGATTAACAGATAGTACAGATGTACAGCTCTAATTTGTTCTGGTTCAGTAACGGTAATGTACTGTATGATACTACCTACTTCATGTGTTGAGGAGAGGCAGGTTATATTCTCAAATACATGCTACTTCTTTCTCATTTCACATCTAATTTGTGTTAAATGTCAATACGTCAGACTGTGATATCTGTCGGGTGAACTGACAGCAGTTGGTTTCCAGAATTAAAAATGTCTAACCATCAAAGAGAGATATCATCAAACCTTCATGATGGATATTACCAAAACTAGACTATGCTTTTGCTTTTGGTCAGCAAAGAGAGAAAAGCTTCTTTGCCCTTAAGCTCACTGAGAATACCAGATGAAGGAGCTAAATGCATATTTTATATTTTAGAAGACATGCTCCTTATCTTTTTGAGAGATGATGACCATTACATTTGTTGTAATGGAGTGGAACTGAATCGCAATTTTACATTTTTTACATACATCAGTGTTTTACCAGAGAACATGCACCTAAACTCACACCTAAATTCATATATACAGCTTATGTAAATCTTATCTTATAAAAAGTAATAATCTATCATTACAACATTTGTAGAACTCCTGCACAACTTCTATTATATGCCTGAGTCTATATCCATCCATATTATCAGTGAAAGCAAAGAGCTGGAGTGCCCTTTGGATGGACTGCAATGGCATGCTGGTGCACTCAGCCATGTACCTTCTATTAAATGCTTAATTACAATGCATTTCAGAAAAACAAGTATTTCTTTTAATTAGTTGGTGTAGCATTAGGAAGTTCATGTAATTGACTCCAGTGTAAAAGGCTGTCGTGCATACATAAACCAGACAAATTAAATGCAAGCTAATGAGCAAAAAAGTTTGAACGTCTTTTTATTCCCACCCTGCCTAGCCAATTAAGGGAAGGTCTGTGGAATTAATAAGAGGGGGTAGGGTAAGAGCTGATTCGGTCATCACCACAGGATAAACAAACAAGCCATTGGTAGATAATAAATTAGCCGATCAGGAAGGTGGAAAGGTGGTAGAAAAATCACAGGGCTTGTTGGCCTGCATGACAGCTGACGTCAGGAGCTGGAACTGCACAGGAATCCAATTACTCAGGTTAATAAACTGACATTGTGCCAAATTCCATCAGATTTTAGAGCCTCGAATGCTGCTGTAGGGGCATTCCATACATGTATTGCATAGATGACCTGATCTTCAAAAGATACTTCAACATTTTAAGTTTTACTTCTGTTTTTTACATTTTGAGGGCAAAAAAAAGGAGAATAAGTCAAGTTTGGGCAGTCCAACATATTTGAGCTTTCAAATAACTATTACTAAGGTCTCAGACCTTTATCATCTTATTAAGGTTATGACTTGTTCGTAACTACCGTTAAAAAAGTCCAGATGGTGCAAATGTTAAAGCTTTATAACTACTATGACCCCTCAAACCTTGTCCCACCAATCAGCAGTCATGGGCTTGATGGAATCAATGAATATAGAATATAGCAAACATTTTCATGTAACCATTTTCTCACTGATTAATTCGGAAATTGCATTAATTAGGAAATGGCAGTGAGCCAGAACAGTGGAGATCAAGTTAAGGCTTGGAAAACAATGCAAGAAAATGCTTATATGATTACTAGCAGGGCAAAAACCTTGAGTTCTACCTACTATTCTGCAACACCTGAACTGCAAAAACAATGTGATGCTCTAGGGCAGCCAGACATAAGCTTAAGGGCACCATGGTATAAAGCCCCACAGCAATGGACTATGGAGCAGTGGAACTGCATTCTGTTGAGTGATAGAGCTTCATCCAATAACATTGAAATGAATTGAAGTCCTTGTAAGGCCCAGGCCTAATCATCCAACATCAGTACCTGACCCCACTAATGCCCTCATGACTGAATGCAGTCAAATTCTTACAACAATCTTCCAGCTGTAAAGCCCTCCCAGAAGAATAAAAGCTGTCACTGCAGGAATGTGAGAAAAATTCACTTTTAATACCTTTGGTATTTGTGGACGCTTGAGTGAGTCCAGTACTTGAACATACCGTTAAATCCCAGGAAATAAAGCACAGAAAACGCTCGCAGTATTGTCCAACATGTCCGTCCTTTTAAAATGAATGGGGTGATCTTATCTGTTCGTCCAGTGTGTCACATGCCACACGATCTTGCATATTTCACTAAATCGAACCTTCCTTTTACCATGCTACTGTATCTAGATCGTGGTAATACTAGCACTCAGCAAGAGGACGCTGACCTGCCACTAATGGTGATAAATTCCTCCTGCTTTAAGATGCTTTGTCAGTGATAGCTCTGTAACCTTAGTGTTATGTCCGCACCTCATTTATCAAGAGCCATAGGCTACAGTAGGCTGCTGTAATCCTTTCCTGTGGATCTATTTAATGCACTTCCCTTTGCAACAAGACATTTTCAAATCTGATCTCATACTGCTGCAAATAAGAGTTATGAAATGTTGTTGAATGTATTTCAGTACCCAACAATTTGGGAATCAAAGCATTTTGGTCTAGGGATATTACAAGGATTTACGCAGCAACATGCAGCACAAAAAATAAATATAGAATTGGAAGTGGATCGGATGTTTAACACAGCTGATACTCAACTCAATCCATTAAAACAAGCCTTAATTAGCCCAGTTACTCTTTATCTCATCAGAGGCCAGATTCACAGAAGTGTATTTTTGAGAAATGCTTTTTTTCTTAACCTCATACTTAGGAAAAGAGTTCAGTTGCCAGTTGAACCAGCTGTATGTAGGTTCAGTCATAGGTAACCACCATGTAAAACTTAGTTAGTTTAAAACTAGTGGTGTGCAGAATTTATGAGACCTACGATGCATCTTAACTAGTATTGTGTGATAGACTGCAGTCAATAAGGAACATAAACAAGAAGTATTTTACTAAGTGGTGAAGTCTCTCTTTTTTTCTTTCCGAACTTTGTATATATTTAATTTGATGTATGTCTGTCATATTTCTCATGTCTCGGCAAAATTATATTTCCTTGTGTTTTGTTCCTCGTTTCTTATGTTTAGCTGTATATACATTTATGGATGAATTCATACTGGCTCTGTCGTGCACAACTTTACAGTAATTTATGAATTTATGGTTAAAAGTAAAGGTGGTTATTTACCCCCCCCCCTTTGTTTTTTTGTTTTTTTTTTATTGTTCCTCCACCATTACTTACTTTAGATTTTGTTTGCTGGAAGTTTTGAATGCTTGGTTAGGTTTTGTCCTTTTTATCTGAATAATGGAAATAACAGGAATTATTTCTGGAATAAAAAATGCATCTCGCTACTATGATGGGCTGTAAAATGCAGCATAAATGACCACAGATGACCTACATAAGAAAAAAATGAGGCATGTCTTAGGAAGATTTTCTTAAGAGAATATTTGAGAACACAGTTCTTCAAGAGCTTTTAGTCTCTTTTAGTCTTTTAGACTTAGTCTTAGTGTTTGGGCTTTCTGAAGATTTTTTTCTTCAGAACACTTGTGAATCTGGCCCCAGGCCATCTCTATTTTATACACAGCCTTTGCTTTCAGAAGACCAAACATAATTGAGAAAAAAAAACAAAGCTTAGATAAAATGTACACATGTTGTTCATGAGACTCATGTATTTAATTGCTGATGATGTCTGTCTGAAGTGTATGACCCACCAGTGACTGGGTCTTCCTTGCTGATGCTCTGCCAGGCCTGTAATGCAGCCATTTCCCCTTCCTGCTTGTTTCAGGGCCTTTTGCCTTCAATTGTGTCTTCAACTCAAATGCTGCTCAGTGAGTTTCAGGTCAGGTGATTGATTGAGCCAGTCAAGACTATTCCACTTCTTGGCCCTGAAAAACTCACAGTTGCTTTGGCAGTATTTTCCAGGTCAGTGTCCTGCTGCAAGGTGAGGTGCTGTCCAGTGTTGAGGCATTTAGCTGAATCTGAACAGTTAAAATGCTTACTGCCTGTGGTCATCACATCAGTGAAGCCACATGGGCCAGGTATACATGTACATGCCACCATGTTTCACACATGAATCAGTATGAACTTTTATACGTTTTCTACATGTTACTCATTCTATTTCTGTGAGCTTATTTCAGACATCTTCAGTAAATCTCTTCAGTAAATTATACTCAAGACCTTTAGAGAACTGGAGGGATGACAAAGCTACATGTAAAAGGACACAAGATACACTGGTTCGGATTGATCTCTCCTTTTTGAAATATGCCCACCAAATGTGACCAGCCCTTATTTAATGAGAATAAACAAATACATGTAAAGAAAACGATCTCTAAAAAGGTTCTGGGAATGTCCAGACAACCTAACAGATTCAATGGTTTAAGAACCAAAATCTAAACGTTCAGGATGTTCATGAAACAGGGCTTGTGAATCCTGTCGGGCCACATGGCATCAAAAACCAGGACGTTTTAGATCAAACTGTGGCTGCTTCTGCCAGGAGGATTAGACTGAGTAGTGTTTGAAATTTCCAGGAACACAATGATCCAAAGCGTACTTCTAAATACACATAAAAATGGTCCACTGAGTAAAGAGTTAAGCTTTTGCAGTGGCCGTCTTAGACCTATGACCTAAACTCCTTTGAAAACCTGTGAGATGAGCCGAAGAACAGTCTGCAAGGGAGAAAGAAAGACCCTGAAGGATCTGCAGAGATTTTGTATGGAGAAATGGACTCAAAGCTCTTTGATTTGGGTTCTCCCACCTCATCCAGCATTACAGGAGAAGACCCTGTTATCTTAGAAAAGAAGGCACACAAAGTACTGAGTATTTAGATATTGTTGCTGTGGGAACAAAAGCTTATACTGCCAAAAAGGGAATTCTCAAGAGAAGCAAAAAAAAAAAAAAAAAAAAAATTAATTATAATAATTTTATAATATTAATTAATTAATTATAATAATTTAATTATATATGTATATATATATATATATATATATATATATATATATATATATATATATATATATATATAATAGTTAATAAATAGTTAATGCAGCAGCACTTAATTTCAAGTAATTGTAGATTACTTTATTAGTCCAGTTATAGTGAAATATTAACACAATTTAAATGACAGCTGCAGTTATCTTTTGCAGAAAGTAAAATGGAGAATCTCGTCCAGATCTCATCCAGAAGGGTGACATGGGTGCCAACATGTCAGTTTAAAAATGTTTTAAATTCCAACCAAACAAGTGCAAAGGACCACTGGACCTTAACAACAACTGTGCTGTGTCTAAATTGTGCAGTAATAACATTTTCCATATCTAGTCAGATATTTATTAAGTCAAATCAGTATGCTGCTACTGGAACACAATAAATAATAATAATAATAAAAAAATACAGTGTCTGAAGTTCACAAAGAAGATCTGTCTTCTTTTATTCAACATACACACATTATATGGACAAACATTTTCAGACATCTGCTCATTCACTGTTCATTTCAAAATTCAGGGGGATTAAAAATTTCAAGGGGATTAAAATTTGAGTTAATTCTGCTTTTCATGGAATAACTGTTTCTACTGTCCAGGAAAGATTATGGAGCATTTGTGAGGATTTGATTGCATTCCGCAACAACAGTGTTACTACATGCAATCTGTGAAGTAAGGATGTTGGATGAGCACCATACCATCTTATCCCAACTCATCCCAAAAGTATTGGATGGAGCTTTCCAGAGAACACAGTTCCACTGCTCCACAGCTCAATGCAATATGTTCAACTTAAAGTAGCTAAATTCACTCATTAGAAGGGGTGTCTACAAACATTTGGCCATATATTGTATCAATAACGTTACTGGCCAACAACACATTCTGATGTTATATAGAGCTTTACGCGTAGACACTCACTGACCACTGACTTCATGTTTATGTGGGTGTATTCTAATGTGATATAGAGCTTTACAGATAGACCCTCTTACTGACCACTGACTTCATGTTTATTTGGGTGTATTCTAATGTTACATAGAGCTTTACGGGTAGACACTCTCACTGATCACTGACCACATGTTTATGTGGGTGTATTCTAATGTGATATAGAGCTTTACGGGTAGACACTCTCACTGATCACTGACCACATGTTTATGTGGGTGTATTCTAATGTGATATAGAGCTTTACGGGTAGACACTCACTGACCACTGACCATGTTTATGTGGGTGTATTCTAATGTGATATAGAGCTTTACAGATAGACACTCTCACTGACCACATGTTTATTTGAGTGTATTCTAATGTTATATAGAGCTTTACGGGTAGATACTATAACTGACCACTGGCTTCATGTTTATTTGGGTGTATTCTAATGTTATGTAGAGCTTTACAAATAGACCCTCTTACTGACCACTCAGTTCATGTTTATTTGGGTGTATTCTAATGTTATATAAAGCTTCACGGGTAGACACTCACTGACCACTGACCACATGTTTATGTGGGTGTATTCTAATGTTATATAGAGCTTCACGGGTAGAAACTCACTGACCACTGACTTCATGTTTATGTGGGTGTATTCTAATGTTATATAGAGCTTCACGGGCAGACACTCACTGACCACTGACTTCATGTTTATGTGGGTGTATTCTAATGTGATATAGAGCTTTACAGGTAGACACTCTCACTGACCACGTGTTTATTTGGGTGTATTCTAATGTTATATAGAGCTTTACGGGTAGACACTCTAGTAGTACACAAAAAAGCAAAACTGTCAATGTACCTGGTTTTAAAGTGGTAAGTGTTTCCAAATGAATACGTTGTATCATGTAAACACTCTGCTGAGACACATACTGCAGGAAGGCAGCACTTCTGAATTAGATTCAAGCAAGAAATCTAGAACCTGTGCTCCATTTAAAAGCTTCTAAACTGCATGTAATTCATTTAGATGCTCTTCCAGGCCTTCATATCCTTTTGTAGCTCTTATAAAGGGCTAAGCTTCTGAAGCCTGCTTGTGTCAGGCAAAGCTCATAAATATGTCATCTGCATGCCTGTCTGAAGATGTTTTCTAGCCCACTCCGTAGCCCAACCTACTGTCCAACTACATTAGCAATTTGTAGTCTTTTTTTTTTTTATCTGGTGTTGAAACCTCTCATGGTGCAGCGTTTCTCCTTCCCCTTCCTCTTTCATCTGCTAAAAGTGCATCTAGCGGGCCCTGTAATACAGCCCCAGGCATTAAAGCAGGGCACTCGATGTGGATGCACACACAAGCTAAAAATAAATACTTTTAAGAAGACCTTTTGGCCTTCACGTTGTTTGGGCAGAGGAAAGAAGCTAGTTCTATAATTAGCCAGCAGGATACAATGCAAGATATGCAACAGTTTATTAGGGATACCTGAGCACAAGTCCCATATACAATACTCTTCAGCTGGCAGAATGATTAAAGATGTATTGAACCTTTTCTTGCTGTTTTCCTGGGGCAATAGAAGCTGGGGCATTGGTGGATTAGATGGAAAAAGTACTTCGATTATGAGCAGGTTTGTTGGAACAGAATGCTTATTGATTTAGATAGGAAGTTCCAGAGTAGAAGATCTTTGCTGATCTTAAGGGTATATCTCGCCTATGATCACTTGCCAGCTGGGTTTGAGTTTTCAGGCGTTTACAGTGCACTGTGAAAAATTAAAGTCAGGCCAACTGATGCAGCAATTGACTTTAGAGCATTTTTTGAGTGAACTCAATTTACTTTAGTCTAAGGTTCTCCTAACTCACATTTTTTACTTCTGCATGATCAACAGTACATGTTTAGTTGAGCCTCAAAAACCTTCATGCGTCCAGAAGGGGTGTCCACAAACATTTGTCTGTAGCTGAAACTAATTAAATACTATATAAGATGTTCAGTCTGTGGCTCCTCCCCCATCTGTTTACTGTTTATTCCTATCTGCATGCTAGAGCATGGGAAGAGGCCTTTCTTTTCTCAGACTCCTAGCAAGCACTTACCATTACTCCACTTTAGAGCTGTGAATTTACTTTGTCACTGTCCAATAAAATACATGAATCTCCAAAAGGGTGACTTTACAGAAGGCAAAAATGTGCTCTGAATGGAAGTCAGTGTAGAATAAGAGTTTATTCCCAGTAATTTAAAACATTTCAATTGGTCTATTTATCCAGAATAATTTACACAGTATGCAGAGTAGCTACAGGGTTCAAACAATGGAGAAAACTAAACATAGACAAAAATGGAGATACATCTATGTGTGCAAGAAGGAAAAAAAAGGTTAATTTACTCAGAGCTGTAGTTTTATGTAATGTAATTTCACAGCTCTAAACCGGCCCTATGGTCTAACTGTTGCTCATCAAGTGTGAGGAGGGTATAGGTTCAAATCCCAGCAAGGGCTCAGAACTCCACAGTCAGAAGCCTCCCAGTCTGGGGATGTCATGATTGGGGAGTTCTAACCTGCAGATGGGAATAAACAGTAAAGAGATTGAGGGGGCGGAGTCACAGACTGATCATCTTATATAGTATTCAATCAGTTTCAGCTGCAGCTCATTTACTAATGATTTTGAGGCTCAATTTAATCTGTATTGTTGATCAAACAGATATGCATAATAAAAAATGTGAATTAGGAGAAGTGAACAGGAAACGTTGCCTTCCTGTGCAAACCAGGATACAGGATTTTTATTGCACAGAAATCAAAAATGCAACATTTGGAAGATTGGAATTATGCAATTATCTTGCATACAGTGGACCCCTAAGTGGAAATCTGATATGGCATGTCACGATCAGAATTTTAGCCACAAATTATTTTCCTGAAATGAAGTTCAGTAAACTAATAACTCCATAAGTATGCAGCGCAGGCTCTCTGTACTTCTTAATGAGAAAATGTGCGCCCACACCGAAGCCACTGAGTTGTGTAATTAACTGAACAATTTCATGCAAAATGGTCACCTCCGATAAAATTAGAATATATTCCTGTTGAGAGGTGAAGGAAAATGCAATAAATCTGTCTCGAAGATAGGTATAAGTAGTTTGTTTTTCTTTCTCTTTTTTTTTTTGGTGTGAGAAATAACATACATTATGCATCAGTGAGCTCCGAAACACTTAAATCAGAATATGTTTGCAGCTCTTCCAAGGCTGATTAAATTTTGCTTTATTTCTTTTCATTTTTCCACACGCTGCTCGAAATCTCCCCTACTGTGCTGGATGAAATTTTAACAGTGACTGAAAAGTTTCTGACCTTTCTGCCACACATATCTGTGATTGACTGCCTAAAACACGAAATGTCAAATTAGACATTCATGGAATTGTTAGGACTTTGGTGGAAGGGCTCAGTGCAGTTTACATACAGGATGTCTCTCACTGCCAGTGTATGGAGTCGGTAGTTTAATAAGCTGTTCTCCGTTTTTAATGAAAGGCAGTTTTAAGGCAACACTAAATTTAAGCTTTTACTAATTTTACAAATTAAATGAAGCAAAAACATTTGATATATAATTTATAATATATAATATCAATGTTTAATATTTTCTATATGATAAAAACCTTGTAACATATGCATGTAAGTATGATGGAAAGGGCTCATAAAAGATCAAATCTGCTTCATAATTAAATATGTAGTAGTAAGTAATAGTAAGTAAGACATTTTATCCCCCTGTAAATGAGCCGATTTGTATCTCCCTACAGGCCAGAAAATGATATCATGCAGTGGACAGTATTCAGCTGAGGGTGATGTGTGTTAAGACCATTTCATGGATTTTAAATGTGCAGTTTTAAAAAAAAAATAATTGTCAATATTTCTCTTGAATAAATAATTTAATATTCTGTCTAACACAAAGGTTAAATAAGAAAAGAAAATGGTATGTTAACCTACATAATCCAGTTCATTAGCTATATATATATATATATATATATATATATATATATATATATATATATATATATATATATATATATATTAGATATACACAACTGGGAAATAGAAATGGTTAGGAGTTTTATTTTCAGTTGTCCAGGTTTTAGCTCTGAGATCTGGAAAGCTCTTTTTCATACTCAGAGGACATTCTACATGCACTTAGAAAATTTCTCCTTTAGTATCTTGGTTCTTTTAAATGATTTTTCCTCCTACGTCTTAGAGACGTTCTCCATCAGAGTATTGGTTAATTTCAGTGTTTTGTCCCAATGCTTTAGGAAAGCTTCTCCTTTAGACTAGTGGTTCTTCTAAAGGGTTCTTTCTCTTATGCTCTTGAGGAATCTGTCCTTGAGTATTGGCCCCTCCCAGTGTTTCTTTATTAAGCTTTTCTTTTTGAGACTTGGTTCATCTCAGCGATCTCTGCCTGTATACAGAGATAGGAAACTATATTACTGTTAATCAAACATACATTTACTTTATTTTTATTGCTTCACATTATTTTGATCTTACTGCTTATGTGGTCTCCAGTGGGTAATCAGAAGTGTGTGCATAGAGAAGTTAAGCGCTTGAGAATAAACTGCATTTGGATCCTTAAGCCTCCAAAGCAAACTACATCTGATGTCTATAATGAGACACACATGTTCTTATGGTGGCTACTACTGATGTCTGTCAATCATGATAATCCCACAGAAGTGGGATTCAAATAATCATGGTAGAAAAAGTAGAACTAAAGGTAACCAATCCATTGAAAAGGTAAACTGGTTGCATTGCACTCAGTTACAGTCATTTTATGTGGAGAGGTCGGGGTCAAAGCAATCAGATAAGAACAAAGCACCCTGGTGGGGCAAGAAAATGAGATGGAAATGAAAAGCGAATGAGGAATTCACAGCATGTCTGACTCCAGAAAAAAAAAAAAAAAAAAAAAAGCTGTGAGGATTTAATGAAAACCTTTGAAAGATTTTAGTTATCTTTGGGTTCATCTAGCTTAATCATTTTATCTGTCACAATTATATATTTCAAACGTGAATGTTAGAGAGTATCCGAGGTGAACTAGGCTGGAACATGTTGCTCCACTAGGACTTTTTTTTTTTTTTTTCTTCATGCTGACTAGTAACCATTAAGTTTGAGCCAACAGTGTATCGAGGCAGCTCATCCAAACCCTGGGGGACCTGACTGTATCTCGCTAGGACGCCTGATTTCATTTGTCTTTGGGTTTTGTGTGTGGGGAAAGTGTCCCTCTTGCATTTTTTTCCCCATCCTTCTTTTTCCTTCCCTGCCTCACTCCATCACACTTATCTTTAAAATAATATTTATTCACTGTGTTTCATTCAGCCTTGACCCTTCAAGCATGCCTGCTTCATTCTCATTCTGCACACAGGGCCAGGCAAGAGGCCTGTCTGCTCTTCAAGGCCAACGACCATATAGGAGCACAGAGCACTCATCCTCCTGTAACCTTTTTTCCCCTCTAGTGAACGACTTGTTGTGTAGAGCTCAGGTAGCATAAATAGATTGTATAGCAATGCTAAAGCTTATAATGCTCTCAAAGTGTATAGTATCTTTTTTCTCCATTAAGTGGAGCGTTGGCAGGTTTGTCAAGACCAAACACTTGTTACTTCATTGATTTTTTTTTTTTCTCACAGTAAATTAGTATCTGCTTCACAGTGATCCGTCTGTCTTTAGCCAAACATAAAACAACAAGAAGGCCAAGGCTACGGATTCACAATTTACACCATTGTATATAATCTACCACACTCAAACCTTCAAAAAGGTCACGTAAGAGGAGGAAGTGATGAGGGATTCGGGGCACTTGATGTGAGGAAGGTTAGGCTGTCCACCATGTTGCTACTATTGTATCTTCATATGGTGTGCCAGCTATTAAAAGTGTTGAACCATTAACTTTATTATTACAATGGTAATCTAATATGAATTCTAATAGTACACTCATAAGCCCAGTTCAAACAGAAATACATGGTTTACATGGGGAGGAGGAGTAATGTGATTAATGTTTTTTTTTTTTTTTTATCAGTTTTTCAGTGATTTTAGTCCCGTCTGAATGTGCCCTGTCAGTCATTTTTTAAGGACTGCATGCTCCTGCATCAGTAAAGAGTTATAGGGCGTCAGTCCATCACATGGTACCACACAAATCTTAGCACAGCCAATTCATCTACCATATGTTTTTAGGGAGCCAATTGAAAACCAGAGTACCGCTATAAAAGACGTTTAATCAACAGTAACAGTTACCCACTTGAAGGGAAGTCTGATTTCAGAACATCATCAGTTCTTCTGCTATCAATTGAGTAAATGCTAATAGCTTTTCTACTATTGAGCCAAATGTCTGAACTATTCCAAAAAACAGTGTTTGCACACTGTACCAACCAACCGAACCAAGGTTAGATTTGATCCAGACTGAATTTGGTCATTTTAGTCCTTTGGTCCAGACTGTGGTCTACAGAACCTTTCTGCATCTGCTATTTCGGTCTAGACCAAAGAATGTAGGTGTAAAAGCACCCTTAAATATAAAGGTACTTCAAATGGTTCTTGTCACGTCATAAAAGAACTACTTTTTGTTGAATAAAGAAACATGTTTGTAATAGAGAGGTGTGAAGAACCTTTAAAATGGTGAAGAGCCCTTTAAAAGGTTATTCACACTCTACACAGCTCTAAACATGGCTCATTATAGAAGTACGGGTGATTATTTTATAGAATCGATCAAAGAACCATTTAAAGCATCTTTATTTTTAAGAGTGTTATTACAAGAAACAAAATATACTGTCATGCTTTTTGCTACTAGATTCCATTGTTTTGGGTCAAATTCTTGGTTTTATGGACAGTTGAATCTGTTTTGTAGAGGTGTTTGTATGGGCTATCTACCGCCATTAGGGTTCTGAGGGGGTTAACCCTAGGGCTGTTTTGTGGGTTATCCTTACCACTTGGCCTCAGCTGCTATATTTAAATGAAAGCTTCTCTGTAGACCTCAACTTTGAGGCATACTGGCTTCTTCTGTCCAACCCCTAGGCTGAACCCCAGGACGTCTACTGCTTGGATTTGCAGTGAACGACTTTCAGAAAGCCTAGAGTGGTGTTTTTCTTACAAAAGTTGGTTTCAGCCATTGGACATCAAGATGTGACTGGTTGAATATGGTTCGGCCCTCATATGCCCTGACCTAACCTAACCTAACCCAAACCCTAAGCCTAGAAGCTCCATAATGAAGAAGAGCATAATGCTGTGGTGCCGATGTTTTTTCGATTCTTATTCGAGAACATAGTTGGCTAGGTTGTATGTATTTGGCAAAACAGTGCCACCAGTGGATGGGATATGCATGAAATACCTGTTATTGACCTTTAGACATTTAGATAATATATATGATACAATATATAATATAATCTTAGATGTTCATGTTTATCAAGTTGGATTTTTTTTCCATTTTTATAGGGGGGGGGGGGGTTATACCACTGGACTGAACCTACAGAAACATCCTTCATCTTCATGAATCCTAGCTAGCATTACATTACACATTAGTATTATGTTAATATCAGTCATCCTGGTTGCTATCTCTTTTGGAGTCACATCATTCCAACATGGACATGAATAAATTGCACATTCCTTATCAAGCAGTTCCTTACCTAACCAGTGTTAGCTGTGCCAGTGTTAGCTAATCTATTTATTTCAAAACCACAAGTGAATTAAACACAATTGTTTCAAAAAAAAGGTTTTCATTTTGCCAATGATATCAAATTATGTTTTATTAATATTCTTGTGTTGAAAGCTTAAATTAAATATAGAGAGAGGGAAACACTCTCAGATTCCTATTAGAGACATTGGTGAAAGCAGAGACAGAGAAGGACAGCGAGAGCGGAGGTGTACACGGAGGACAGCAGTATCGTGGTTCTGTGTTATGCTAATCACTGTCTCTATATTTCACTCTGTTAATTGCTGTTCAATAAGTAACTGTTTAAAGATGTTATGGGGATGCAACTGAATAAAAACACATTTGTAATGAACAAATGACACTTTCTAAACACATACAAATACAGACACAAATAGGAGACACAGTTTCCGTTCAGTTTCTGATTCTGTTTTAAATTCACTCCATGGCAAACATGACTTCCAGATTCTCCATGAACTCCTTGTTAAACTCCTTGCTTCTAATTTGAGCACGTTCAATAAGCTGCACATGCTGATGGGGGGATTTCCACAACCGCAACAATTTCCAACAACTCACAGCTAAGCTTGTTACATTGGTGTAATTACATAATGGAGTTCCACAACTTGCATTTCTGCAGTTGTAGAAATTTTGTCTAAAAGCATATGCAAATTCCACAACATGTTGCATTTGTGTAATTGCATATCGGAATTCCGTAACTCAACTTGTTACACTGGTGTAATTACATATTGAAGTTCCACAGCTGGTTGCATTAGTGAAATTACATATCAGAATTCCAAAACTTGTTGCATTTGTCTAATTGCATATTGGAATTCTACAGCTTAGCTTGTTACATTGCATTGCATTAAAGTGCAATTCCATATCAGAATTACTGTTGAAACTTGCTGCAGTTCAAATGAATCAATTGGAATGGTAGATATTAGAATCCCAAGGTTTTGTTGGACGGAGTCCATGTCCTATCAGGACAGTACTGATTATTCAACTACAATCTGTTCCATCAGTGTCATTTGTTTTCATATTAAAATGATCTGTATATCCAAAAATCCAATCATTCACTATCTACAGAACACCCATTTCAGACAAAGTCTTTTTTTTTTAACACACACAGCTTGTAAAATCTTGTGCCACACCATGTTCTGGACATGTCACTGATGTACATTGATGTCTTTTAAAATATAAACAACCACAAAGGTGTCAGCCTTGTAGAGCCTGATAATTTTAATCATGAATAAAAAAGGTGGAAATAAACAAACATACCAAGACAGAAACCTATCACAAGCTATAACACATATCATTGCTGGTATTATAGTCATAGATTACATTTTTGGGAAGGTTCAATTGTTAGTAAAATGCCAGCTGTGTGTTAATTGATATATGGGTCCTTTATAGCTTGAAGAATTTGAATGTTTTTGTATCTCCTGTGAACTGTGCACGACTCCTGACTTCTCTTCGCCTGCTTAGTTTCAAGATCTGACCGTGATGATTGGATTGCGCTGCCCACTCTTTTGTGGGAAGAAGCCTGTACAGTCCAGTACAAGTCTCCAAGACCACTCAGAGACCATTTCACCTTGACTTTAATTCTCCGAGCACAGCTAAGTCAGACTAAACCGACTTTGGCTTTATGCCTGCTCTTTTGTACCCTGGAGTCTCCAGCTCTGGCCGCTGCATCTATCAGCTGGCTCTCTGTATCTTTCCTCCCTCTCTCTTCTCGGCAAGTTCCGCCCCACGCACCGATCACTTTCTCAATTCTCTCCGTGCTCGAGCACTGTTTTATCTCCCCAAACAGCTGTCAGTATCAGGGCAGGGTCTCTTCCTCTCTCCAGCATACCTCCTCCCGCTTTCCTAGACAAACAGATGGAGCGGCACTCACCTCCGTATGCGAGACGTCAGAGGGCGAGGCCTGCTGACAGACAGCAGCTGGATAGCAGAGGTGCATCCTAAACGTTCTCTCCACCCCCCGTCAGAGTGGCAGACAGCTGGAGACCCAGGGGTCCGGGTGGTGCAGTGAAATGCTTATGGAATTTAACACCTCGGGTAAAGCCTTGTGATTCTAATTGATCTCAGGATAAAGTTGCTACTGTCTTGCTGAGTGTATCACTTAGGAAGGGTTTGAGGTTTCACTCTCTACAGTTCTGTTATAATAAAAGCTGTAGTCTGTTTTTGTATTTGGGCAAATATCTCTATTGAGAATTATTTCATTTTGACGGACAGTTTATTTTAACTGGCATAATTTTTCTAGCCTTTACGGTACAGGTTCAGCAACCCAAGAAAATCGCAGACCAGTCACATGCACTGTAAATATGGCATGCGATGCTACTCAGCCAATCAAATCTGTACAATATTAATAGAAAAAAGTGATTTAGAGGAAAGTAAATTCACATGGCGGCTCTAAAAAGAAAGAAGTGGAGTGAAAGCTATAATCAAGAATTGACTCGCATTTGTACTCCTCGCATTTGCCCATTCCCATGGGCAGTTCTAAACCATGTCTCATATATTCCAAGACAGTGGTGATTATTAACCCTTCATCCCCTTAACCCTTAATGCAGAAATGCTTATTACATACTAAGGTGTGTTACTCAGTAAATTTAGGTAATTCCATATCTGGTGGGCTATTCCTTGGTGATAGGACTTTTGGCCCGCCAGCAGTTAATAGCCAGTTTGAGGGGTTAAAAGCAGCGACTATGACACTTTTTTTATAAATAATAAGAATAATAAATTAAAATGTTAATAAAATGAAAAACAACATTTGTTGTTTAACAGCATTTGTTGTTTACAACTTCACTGACTGATTCAGTAGTTGAATACATAAAATGTTGATGTAACGCTTAGGCTACTTCAATACACAGGATATATCACTGAATCAGAATGCAGGTTAGATATTATGATATCCAGAGAAACATTTCTCTTTCTGGACCTAAACACCCCAGCTTTTGAGCCTTCAGGTTCACTGTACTAACTATATTACTGTCTTAATCTCCATCAGTTTTATAGTCCCCAACATAGAACCTTGTGGGACTCTAAAAGAGATGCTAAACCAAATGGTTACTAATGAATGTATAAAAGTTTCTGCCTTAGGATTAATAACTAAATAACAAGCCTAGGTGTAAGGGGTTAACTCATGAAGGGCTTGACAATTAGCTGATGACTTGAGTCAGATGTTACAATGGTTAGCTCAGCCAATCAGATCTTTTTGGAAAGTTGATTGATCGGAAGTTGTCATTTACTGAATCCGTTGAATGGTGTATTTAAGCCTCTGATTAGCATTGATAAGACAAAAGAACTTTGTGTAGAAATGATGATTTTTAATCTGTATAATGATCTAGCGGACAGACAATACAGTTGTAGTGTAGATCTGGGATTTTACAGGAAAAAGAAGCTGAGGTGAAAAATACTCAAAATGCAGTTTTACAAGTCTATTTACCACCCTGTTATTTTGCCTCTGAATGAAACATCCTTATTTTCCTTTTTGATGCTGATTTTATTGCCACATAGCCTAGCCTAGCCAAGCCAAGCATAGCATTACATTTGAATCTTTTTGCTCCCCTCAATTTCTGCCCAGACACTCAGAATAACATAATCTCTGTTAGGCTTTTTCTAGTGGGATGGGTGCATGTAAATGTTGATGATGTTAATTTAACGAGTCAAAACTGTGATGAAACAGATTTTGAAATTGACCTATTTTACAGCTGTTTTGGTTCTGCTATATTTCCTTTCACTAAGGTGACAACAGTGTCTGTGGTTCATTGTATGTACTGAATGTAAAATTCAAAAACCTGTTGTGAATGTGTCATCAGTGAGATGGTCATCCTTGTGCAGTTAATACGAAATTCAGCTGATGTCTGCAGACGTGTGTGTATCATGTATTTTACACTGGCTTTGATCATGGCTCAGGAAACACGTTTTAGAGCTGGATCTATCCATTTTTATAAGGAATGGTTTACTAGATCAACTGCCATATTGTGAGTACACACATGCCACTTAAGCTCCTTGACAAATGAACCACTTTAAAAGACACATTACGTGCTTGACGTGACCGAGTTCCAATCTAACAAATGTGGAGCAGAAGTTGATTAATTCCTTTTGGAGTCAGTCTTCACCCCAGGCCAGCCTCGCTGTTACATTCATTTTATTAAGTCGGCGTGAATAGGCATGACCAAATGCAATAGAGGAACCCAGGAAAAAGTCTATTAATGCAGAAGCCAGTGGCCGGGCCCATTATGCACATGTTTGAAGCTGAATTGAAGACACATCACTTCAGAGAGAGAGAGAGAGGAGAGAGAGAAAAAGACAGAATGAGCGCTGGTTAATTGCTTTAGATCTTTTCTATTGAATTAAGAATACCTCAAAGAATGTATCAAATTAGAAGATAGGAATATAAATAAGCATTTGATCACCTACATCATTCACCAGTATATTCCTTTCAGAGATCAATCTGTCATCTTAAATAGTCAGTTAGAGTGAAATATTGCTATTCCAGACTCAATTGGCATTGGATTCTTGGCATTGGGCCATTTGTACCAGTAATACACTCATTAAAGGTGGGCTGATACGTTGTTTTTTTTGTTTTTTTTCTTCACAGCTTTGGGTTTATTGCATTTATGACTAGTTGAGTAGTGTCCCAGTGGTCTTATGATGCCACGTCTGCCGAGATTCTGGCTGTCAATTTAATGGACGTGTGATGGGTCACACTGCGACCCAGAGCTGATCCCTTTCATTTGTATTAGAAGACATAAAAGTCAGCGAGGTGAAGCCCCTCATGCAAATCCCTCTAATTAATGCATTTCCTGCCTGTTTTACGCACTCGGGGCATGAACACGTTAGTGGAATTATGAACATTTGGAGACAGATCATATTACAGAGCATTGGCTGTTATTGGAATCAGAATCAAGACAAAAATCAAAGAATGGAGGTAATTTTAAGGGCTAGAATAAAATAAAGCTTTGGGAAAGTCATGTTTTTATCCACTGCTCAGCTTTGAATTAATGACCTCAGTGACACTTAAAAACATTTATTATTTGGATATTAATGTCATGTACATGCAGTACACATTGGGCTGTATTGCAGAAATGGGCATTTGTGTTTATGAAAGATTTGCATTTGATGGAAAAAAAAAATATTGTTGTCTATATGTATTTTTAGCTTATTAAAAGTGCGTCAAACGTTTTTTGAGCGATGCCACAGAAAAATCACTTAGAAGCAATTCATATACACTATATGGTCAAAAAAATTGGGACACTTTCGCATTACATTTACTGGGGCTTTTATGGCATTCTAATGTAAACAAATAGGCATTAATATAGAGCTGGTCCCCCTTTGCAGCTCTAACAGCAGCAGCAGGTCTGGAGCTCTGCAGTTATTGAGTCAGCAGAGCGTTGGAGACTTTTCTGAACTCTGCTCTGAGCTCAGTACTCGGCCCTGACCCTGCTCTGTAACTTTACGTGGTCTGACAGACACTCGGTGGCTGAGCTGCTCTCTGTGAGCTGTTCCTCCTAAACTCTTCCACTGTTCAATAATAACACCACTCACAGCTGATGGAGGAAGATCTAGGAGGGAGGAAATTTCACCAGCTGACTTGTTGTTGTTGTTGCAGCGGTGTCTCCTATTACATACAGAACCATGCTGGAGTTCAGTGAGCTCTTCAGAACCTCCCATTCTTTCACTGGAAGTGGAAGAAAGGCAGACTGCAGGACTAGGTGCTTGATTTTATACACCTGTGGCAATGGCACTGAATCAAACATCTGAATTTAATGATTAAGAGGTCTGTCCCAATACTTTTGTCCAAATGGTGCAGTGTCATTTATATGTGAAGAACCTTTCTTCTGATATAAGCTTGATATAAAGGTTCTTCACACTCAGCATCTCTTTTACGAAAATTGTCATTATGGAACCAAAAGCGTTTCTTTTCTCAGTGGTTGTTATTTTTTAGGAATATTGGGTAAAACTTTTTTTTGTTTTGCTTAGTGTAACATAAGATAAGTGTATATCCATGTCTGTTAGTGGGAATCAACTGATCACATTCTGATTTCCAGTGGATGGGGCCAATTTCTGTGAGGAATGCATCACTCTAGACCGTTTGGAAGTCAACAGTGGCTGTGGTCTGACCAGGATTTAGTCAGTTGTTGCTGCAGAAGCTCTGTCTCGGGACTCTTTACTGTAAAACTGTGACATAAAAGGTGTAACATATGTTAATATCTGGTACAGCAGCAGCTCAGATATGAAATTCATGTTTTTTCATGCGCACCAGCCATAGATATGGTACCAAGATAGTTGCAGAAAAAAAAGATAAATGTGCTTCATGAAAAGTTGGTTCAAAAGGCCGGAAACTACAGGAAGGTCCTTCAGGTCTTTCAGTCCTTACCTTCACCTCTGAACTGATAGGATTTATAATGCACTCTGCTCTAACAGAGCACAGCAATCCACCCTTTGGCTGCTTGAACCATTTTGGTCTGCTTGGCTGCGGGTAACATGTTCAGTTCCGAGTAGATTTGGGGATTTTTAAGGACTTTTCAGGCCTTTTTAGAATATGTAATGTTTGAATATGTAGAATAGAATATGTAGAATATGTAAAGTAAAAGGTTCAATGGGTTCATTAATTTCAGTCATTTTCAGATGTTCCACACTGTAGGTCACTCTAGTCAATCTTAAGAATCCACACAGTGTGAGAATCCACACACTAGTATGTTTGGCCATTGATGGTAGCTGGCTTTCTTTTTCATGTCTTGAGTAATGAATCATGAGGCAAAAATGTTGCTGATGACATTTCTGATGTCTTATATATGAACATGTCCCAATCTAGAGTTGCAAGGACATTTCTGCTATGGACAGATCTGACTCATCAGTCAACTCTGTTATTGTTAAACTGTCTAAACCATTTAAATTATTAACAGAGTTGATGGTAACTGAGTTCACTTTTTCCATGTGCCTTAACTATGTGTGCTAATCTCAAACTGGATAACACAGCATGTCTAAACATACACTTTCAACAAATAATTAAGTTACTATTCAATATATATGCAATAATAATAATAATAATAATAATAATAATAATAATAATAACAACAAGAGAATATGATATACCTTATGACATACATACCCACATGTTTCCCACCAGAAACATATATATATATATATATATATATATATTTCTGTGATTCTGTGATTCTGTGTTTTAACTTCCTGAATGTATGAATCAGGCCATAAATAACGAAAGGTTTATCTGGGAGTTGAAATGTAACCCCAATTCTAACCATAAATGTGAAGAAACTCAATGATAATTTAAAGATTCTTCAAAGTTGCCAACTGCCATACGGCAGTTAATGAATCAGCATCTGGAAATGGAAATGGAACTCCTGTACCACTGATGGGTTATTTGCAAACAGCACACCTCTCCAGATGTCCTCAACTGTCTGAGTTTTATATGAGGGATGATACGATGTGTCTATTCAGCCATCGATTCATCCATCTGATCCATTTCTTCCTGGTCAGGGTCACAGTGGGTCCAGAGCCACGGAATAATTGTGAGCAAAGCAGGAATATCACCTGGACAGGGTGCCAGTCCATCACAGGGTACAACACAGCCCCATTCAAATTGACCTATAAAAGTAAAAGTGTTGAGAAAACCAGAGAACATTGAAACAAGAAGAACACCTCAAACTGGAGAGCAGAGCGAGAGAGCTCAGAGAAGCCACAGAATCATTGGGTGCAAGGCAGGAATATCACTTGGACAGGGTGCCAGTCTGTTGCAGGATACCACAGACCCCCATTTACTTACACTTAAGACTTATTTAGCATAGCACATTGTTTGTGACCTACGTGTGTGTGTAAGTTTTGAGGAAACTGGAGAACACTGCACATCTTACCAATCAGCAACACCATGAGAAGGACCAAGCCCTTCCTTTCTGACTTACTAATGTGGTATATTTATTAGCTATGCAGATGTTCATAGGCCTGAAGGAATGGTATGGGAGTTGAGGAATAATATAGTGAGGCCCATGTGGTAGACTTGGAAAAGGAGAGCGGGATCCATTCCCAGGCCTAATTTGATAAATTGTACATGAACTGAACAAACATAGGATGTTGTTTAGATTGGACATACTTTCTGTATGTACGTGACAGGGATGTGTAGACCACATACACAATGGTGGGGGCTGATCTATCTATCTATCTATCTATCTATCTATCTATCTATCTATCTAAATGCTAGCTGTTTACAGACAGATTAGCTCTGGATCAATAATGAGCCACTTGAATCACTATTAATTACATATCCATGTCATTTACATGCTATACTGACAGAGTGTTAAGGTTGGTATGTTTGCAGGTAACGCAGTGCATGTCTGAATAATTAGGACCTGTGTTTAATGAGGGAAAAAGAACTGCAGTAATGCAATCAGGATTCTGCAACGCTTGAAACAATATATGGTGATGAGTGATTGAAGCACTTCCGGTGGAGGTTGGGGGGAGAAATCCCCTTCTTCATGATCACATTAAGCACTTTCTTCATATCTGATCTCCATCCTCTATCTTTTCTCTCGTAAACGTTTTAATCTTCATGTAGACAAAGCCATAATCAGCTGTCATCTGCTGTATCATTAAGCAGACATAGCCAGCCAAAATCCTTTACACATTTGTTCACCCAGTCCATTTTGTGTAGTGGAGGAAGCAGTCTCTCGCAGTCAACAGAGAAAGTAAACAATCAAGCACTTTCATTATCTTCAGAAAAATAAGCCATTTCGTGGAGGCCTGGCAGAGCATCATTTTGCGGGGGATGAATAAGCAGACTGGTGTGGGAGACAGATGACTTTTAAGGGATCATAAAGAAAACCCAGAGGGATGGAGCGGGATTGGGTTATTCAAAAGTGTTTTAATTTATTGGGTAATTCTGAATGATGGGTTTCCCTTATCAGCGCTGACGCTTTAGCCTCAATGAGATTCTTTTGACATTTCATCCACCCCCAAGGAACGGAGGCTTTAAAAAATTGCAGCAGTCGAACCCTGCCTTTGAATGTCATTTTAAAATATCACCCGCAATTTTAGAAATGAAGAAAAATAAAAGGCTGCCAGTATGAATTTTCATTAATATCTGCCATTTGGGTGTTGATAGAGGCTTTGAAGGAAATTCCATGTTAATGTAACATCTCAGTCACAGTGATAGTGTAAGAAATTATGGGCTGTATTGGGTCAATAAAGCTCATATGTAAAATACTTTTAACAAAGCCAAAAGACACAGCAAAGTGCAGCACAGAGAAGTAGCAAGTTGCATGGATGCCGCAAAACTCTGGAGGTTGTGGGTTCAATCCTCACTCTGGTATATATGTGTGGGTTTCCTCAGGGTTCTCTGATTTTCTTTTTACACCTTCACAGGTCCTTGCCATCGCAACAGCTTTCAAAGCATGGACTCCACAAAACCTCTGAAGATCATGTGATATCTGGCACCAAGACTTTAGCCCTGTAAGTTGTGAGGTGGGGCACAAAAAAGACCTGCCTTATGTTTTAGAGATGCTCTGAATCTCTGGTTCATCTAGCCATTACAATTTGGCTCTTGTCCAAGTAGAATTTTTCCTGCGTTTAACACACTTCAAGAACTGACTGTTCACTTGCTGCCTAATTTATCCATACCTTGACAGATGGAGTCGCTATAGATGAAAATAAGCAGTGTTTATGACTGTCAGTGGTACTAATGTTAAGGCTGATCAGTATATATGGTAGGTGAACTGGCTAGGCTAATTCTAAGCGTGAGTAAATGGATGTGCATGGTACCCTGTGATTGATGGCATCCTGTCCAGGACGTTTTCCTGCCTTGTGCCCAGTGATTCCAAATAGGCTCTGGACACACATCAACAATCATGACCAGAAAGAAGCAGAGAAGAAGATGGATGGACATTTAAAACCTAAGTACTTTAACACTTTAACCCCTTAAACAGCCCATGGCCAGCTGATGCGTCAAATTATAAACGTCTATTAAAGATTAGCCCCACCAGTTTGCACGTAAGTCCCTGTAGTTACGGAGTAATTTGCACTAGTGTGTAATAAGCCTGTCTGGGTGAATGGGTTAAAACAGAGATCACATTTGTCCTACCATGAATTCACCAATTACACCAGTATCACTTCCACACCAAAATTACCACATACCACAATACCCCACAACATTTATTAAACAGTTACAGAGACTGAGTCAGTCCATAAAAGTATATTTTGAGCTTGGATTCAAAATTTGTCAGTAGTTGATAGTTGTTTAGGAGCTCATTCTCATGTTGGATAAATGAAAGAAATTGTTGAGGAAAAAGTATTCAAAGAAAAATATCCATATAAACAAAATCTGAAATCTAATGTTCTGTTCTGCCAAAGAAAAAAAACATGAACATCTTTCCTGACTTCCATTTTTGTCTAAACAGCAACCATTACAAGGGGCAGTGGACAGCTCTGTGACCTTGTGCATATTGGGAATGTCACATTCTTGAATCCTGTAATAAGATGTCTGACCACGATTACTACGCCTCACAGTTATTAAAATATGAAGAGAGTAGTCACGATTTGTTGAACTCAAATGATGACACAAGCTTTTAGACTTTGGTGTTCTTGTCTCTGCAGGAGTGGAAATTGCTGTTTGCTCTGGTAACGTTAATATTTGACAACACTCTGAGAGTCAAATAGACACTGTCTGTTCTCTACTGGGGAAGACAAATGGGAACAATGTGGGGAAAATGAGGACATTTTATTCAGGAGAATTGCTTGTGAAGAGAAATGTAGAAAATTCCATGAACAACTTTTTATATACATCCAACACGCTGGTATCAGTCAACAGAAAGATAAACTAGTCATTATACACTCTCTGGGAACTTTTTATTCTGCAGGCACACTGGGATTTCATCACAATAGAATTTCGGCTGATATCTAAGTAATTATATGTCCATGCCATAAAACAGTGTTTTAGGGTCTCAGTAGAATGGCGAAACCTAGGCCCCCAATTCTCCTGCAAGGCTTTATCTGATTAAGGACAAAGGGTCATAAATCACAGAGATCTCCGATTCTAGAGTGCTCATAACTTGAGCATAATGTCTATGGAGAGTGGAATGGAATGGGATGGAAATTTTACTGGGCATTAATAACATAATATGCAAGTGGATAAATGAGAAATGTCTCACGTTTCTTCCTTGTAACTCCACCTTGTTTTTGCACAGATAAAGACTATGGACCATTTGTTGATGCAAATCTTCACCACCTGTCTAAGGGCAGTGAGGGCAGTGGTTGTGGGGCAACAGATAACACCACATGGAAGACTGGGGTTCGATTCCCGGTCTGGGTGGCTATGATGCGCTAAACCAATAAGAGTCCTTGGGCAAGACTCCTAACACTATGTTGGCCCTCCTCTGTAATACCAGTAACCTTGTAAGTCACTCTGGATAAGAGCATCAGCTAAATGCATGAACTGCACAAGACCTCTGAAAGTGACCTGTGGTGTTTGGCACCAAGACGTTAGCAGCAGATTCTTTAAATCCTGTAAGTTGTGAGGGGGGACTTTCTTGGATTGCATAAGTGCCCCTGATCCTGTTGTCACCAGTGGTACATATCTGACCACAGAGCTGTTTTTACCAAGACATATTTGAATGGTAGACCCATGTGTGTCAATGTGTAAAAATCTATGGAACTAACAAAAGTGTTTTTGTGATGAAAATAGACCACAAAAAAAACTGGTCAACAGCAGTCATATGGTAAAAAACTGACCAATTGTGGATGTGGTAGAAAGCGGCTAATTGTTAATGTTGCAACATGGAACATGGAATTCATAAAGTGGAAAGTGAGTGGAAGTACAAGGGGAGTTAAAATTTTGTGACTTGTGCAATTTACTGTACATACACTGTCCTAAAGTATCTAGACAATGCATTTGGCTGATGCTCTTAACCAGAGCAGCTTACATTTAAATCCCATTACATATGTAGTGAGGTCCTGCTCAAAAACACTTACTGGTGTAGTGTAGTGTGCTTGTCTTGCATAGGAATGTCATGGGGAATACAGTGGTTTTACCCACTATGCTACACTGAGCGCTCACTTCACTAAATATTGAATTCAGCTCTTTATGTACCACTGAATGCAGGAATGATTATTACACACTAAAGTGTATTACTCAGTAACTACAGGGACTGTACAAACTGGTGGGACTATTCTAATGGTTTTGGTAATAGAAGCGACAGGCCAGGCAAGAGTTTAAGGTTCCCTCATTGCTGAAACAGGTTCAATTGGGCACCCAAAGCTTGGATAATCTCCGTAGAAAAGCACTGACCAATTGTATGCAACACTCTGCTGTGATCCGGAGTGGGAATTATCTATTACCACAGTTCACAGTATGTGGTTGCAACTTTACAACTTCCTCCACTGAGGGTCTTGGGTCATTGTTTGATAGAGTAATGCTCTCCTGAGCAACAGGCAAAGTAACAATATGCACTGCAAGTGTACATCCGTATCTTCTCATATCTGCGATTGAGAGCAGGTTCCTCTGAGGATCTCTCGGCACATTTGTCTTCCCTGTGCTTAGCGCATGGCCGGTCGAGAGCCCTAGAGGAGATATATCTCACTTGTTCTGCAAAGCAATGTCAGAGAGGATCAGGACAGCTGGGGAGACGCTCAGGGTGAGAAACGTCAGCCTAGAAAATGGAGAGCTGTAAGGCCTAATGAGCGGGAACTAAGCTTTAAGCAAATGCTCCAATCAGCCCTCTGCTAGTTGTTTACTCTCCTTGATCTGTAGTGACAAGCTAAAGCAAAGTTTAACGAGCAGCTCCACACACAAACAAATCTGTTCTCACAATTCCTGCTGTGTCATTAGCGCACTCCTTCAAGCTGTGGAAATTATATCTAGCAGGCTTGCTATAAAACTGAGTGGCATAATAAGCACATATACCTCTAATCAACTATAACAGATATGGATCTATTTTTGCCTCGTCATATTCCAGTCGGTGTCTTTTGCAGACATCAGAAATAAGACCATTTGCATTTCCGTTATCCGTTTTCATCTTAAATTAGTTGCTGGATCACCAGACAATATTACAGATGACTCAGGAAACAGTGACAGAAGGCAAAATAAATGGCCCCTGTAATTACGTGTGGGGGATCCTCCATGCGTGGCCGTAATTGCACAATTAATCCAAGATCTCATTCATCTGGCATGCAGACGTGCAGTTTGTTTTCCACTGTCACCATTTCACTGCTTTAATAAAACATGATGCATTTTTTTCCTTTTATATAAAGAACAACATTTGTTTTTATCTGTGTTGCTGTTCTGTCAATGATAAAACTTTCCTGCTAGAGGCTAATGCTCAGGAAAGCATAGTTCAGCAAAAGTTTTTGACTTTATGTTGTTGACAGCGAGTTAAAGCCTGAAGTTATTTGTAGTTTTTTTGCAGTTAGGTTGTGAAAATGATGAAGCCCTAGTTCTGGCACTGTTGAGAATTTTTTTGAGTATTTAGCAGCACGCTGGAAATGAGGATCGAGGGTGATCTACTGTAGCTGGAAGGCATTTATGGTAAAAAATAAAATAAATAATCATAATAATAATAATAATAATAATAATAATAATATGAAGAAAGCAATGATATCCTGGCAAGGAAAATCATCTTACAACCAGGCGATTTATCTGATATTCTGCATCTTCATGTTGTTGTAAGAATACTTTTATAAGACTATTCTCAGATTTAGGTTTTTCTTACTTATTCTCATTAAAAAAGTGCCATTGAATGTAAAGCTGCATTTACCTTAGCATAGCCGAATAATGAAAGTTCAGCATAGCTGAATAATGAAGTTCTGTGAACCTCAAAAACTGATGTTGATGCTGATGATGGCAGTGGTGGCTGAGTGGTTAGAGCGCTGGGATATTGATAACAGGGTTGTGGGTTCGATTCCTGGGCTCGGCAAGATGTTAGCCACTGTTGGGCCTTTGAGCAAGGCCCTTTACCCTCTCTGCTCCCCGGTTGCTGGAGTTGGCTGCCCACCGCTCTGGGTGTGGGTACTCACTGCCCCTAGTTCACTAGTGTGTGTGTTCATTACCACAGATGGGATAAATACGGATGACATATTTTACTGTATATAGTACAGTAACAAATACGTGCACCTTCACCATTACCCTTTTACCAAAAGAGAATCCAGCAAGAGAGCTAAATTCGGGTAAGCAAGCAAGCAGGTATCCATGCTAGGCTAAATCTCTGGCCTATTTGCAGTAACCATAAACCAGTCCATAGATTTTTGTTTACAAACCCTGTTTTGTTTACAAATGCTGTTTACAAACCACATCTAAGCATTTTTCACCCCCAACCAATTCACATACTTACTATTTTTACATCAAACAACAACTTAAATACTCAATAAATGCATTTCCTGACACATTTAGGTTATTTTACATGGCGAAATTGTTTTATTCTATTGATAGATAATTTAACTGGTTTCTTATTTTACTTTTTTTTTTGTATTTACTGAATGACTTCAGCAAGGGTAATGATCAAAAAAATATAAGCTTAATATTTTAGTTTGTAAATTTTTTTTTTGTCTTTTTGCTTCATGGCTCACCCCAAACATTGCACTGACAAAAGGTCTAGACATCCCTGCTGTGGAAAAAATACCAAGCAGACATTTCAGAAATAAGTTGTTTTGCAATGTTCTTATAAACTGACAGTGAAAAATATTAGATATTGCAGCTAAATATTTTTTTTCTAGTGTGAGCAGAGACTGTATGGGAGTTCGGATGGTCAGCATATTAAGAGTTAGGGTCTTTGGGCTATGTTAGACATGTTTTGTTCATTTATTCAGGTCCTGCAGTGCCATGGTTTGCGTCATGTTCATGACTCATGTCTCTGTTTTATTTATTTATTTTTTTCTCCTGTCCTGGTGTCTACCTCTGCAGGTTTACGTAACAGGTATGCAAGTTTTCCAGCGAAGAGACTGCAAAGGAATAAAGGTAGCCCTTGAAAATAATTGAATATTGTATAAGGTGTAATGTATAATGGCATGACCTACTGTATAAACCACAGAAACCATTACTGGATAATAAGCCTTTAGAATAATAGCTGAATAATAGGCCTGCAGCTCAAGGAGTGACATTTTCTCATAATTTTTTGGTTAAATGTACAACTTGTTTACGTAATGCACTGCAGATTTAAGCCTAAAAGTGTTATTTGATGGTATATACAATATTTCTTACATGTAGCTGTTCTGTTTTATTCTCACTTCTATTTATTCATTGGATTCGCACAGAGATCAGGCTGTATGAGGGAAAATGTATTAAATGTAAGTAATAATAATTAATGTGATAGACAGCTGCATTGCCCTCATTGCTATGAATTATTTTTCCTGCAGCTCATTACATAAAATAAAAAGAGGAATAGAGTAAATGTTCCATCTATACCATGTTCTCATCTTCAAAACACTGTACGTTCCTTAATGAATAGTGAGTGTATAATGTAGCATAATGAACTAAAAACACACTCAGTGATGTCGTGTGTATACTATATATATATATATATATATATATATATACTGTATATGAGTACATTCAAATACTCCTTTGTTTTTTTCCACAGGGCTCATACAATTCTAAGCAAAAGGCATTCAAAATATATTGATGCTGCATAAGACTTTGCTTTTCAAGAGCATTCTAGACTGCATGATATTTCTCATACTGTGTCATAGAATGTTTATTGCCTGATATTAGTTTGCCCATGATCATATCATGACGTCTGTGCACATCATCTGAAAGATTACAAGTTCAGGCCAGAAACTTGATGTACAGGATAAAAACAGGCAACACTTCAATATCGCTTTACCAGTGTATTCAGAGAATGTGCTAGAAAAATCATTTGATTTTTTGAAATTTGACAAAATGTTCAAATCATAGATGATAAATGTAAGTCCAAGATCAATTCAAATGAAACATTTCTAGATTACTGGTCTCTTTATTTATTCATTGATTTGGTTAATTTCAGTGATAGACAGCTGCTTTATCCTCATTCGTATATCATTTCCCCCCATGTAGCTTATTAAAACAAGCAGAAGAATAGAGTTAAAAGGTGTAAACTTATGTTGTCATACTGGAGACTATTCTCTGTCGTCTGTCTCATTTATGCTATGTTTGTGCATTACAGCCTCTCTGGCTAATCAATAATTAATATTGATTAATTAATTGATGTTAACACCATTTAATAGAAGTATGAATAAAGTATGTCAAGAACCTTCATTTCTACACCATCCCAAAGCGTTTTTATTATTTTATTACATTTATACCATCATTGTCATGGAAGAACATAATTTCTCCAATATGGCAACTTCACAGGAAAAGGAATGGAAGTCAATGTTAAAAGATTTTGTCATTTTGAAACATTTCTATTGGTCCATTCATCATGAAATTTGTGTAAAAGTGACAATATCATCCTCATATAACAATTAATGTAAATTAATTATAAAGGATTCTTCCTAGAACCATTGCATTGGTTCTTTAAACTTAAATGTTAGGATTTGAGCCACTTTGACAAGAGCCAAACTGTGATGGCTCGATGACTGGTTCACAACACCTCCAAAACATCAGACAGGTCTTGGTGGGGTTTTCTGGTATGCAGTGGTCAGTACCTACCAAAAGTGGTCCATGAAAGTACAACCGGTGAACCTGCGACAGGGTCATGGGTGCCCAAGGCTCATTGATGCGAAGCCCCACCTCACAACTTACAGGATTTAAAGGATCTGCTGCTAACATATTTGTGCCAGATACCACTCTATCCCTGTTTGTTTCCTTGGCTTTTGCTTTGTCACAAGTTTTAGTGTCAAACTTAAGCTCATTTTCTGGGAACACTGGTGCAAGAAAACCTGTTGGTCTATGTTCCAATATCTAGCAGAGACTGGAGATGATGAGCTGCTCTCTAGTACCAACAACATCAACATGTTTTTTTCTGTTTCACTAGGGTTTTCTCTTGTGGGCTGAGTGTATATATATATATATATATATATATATATATATATATATATATATATATATATATATATATATATATATATATTTGAGGTGGTAAATACAATGAGACAAGACTGTTACATCACAGTTTTGGGGTTTTGGAATTGCATTGTCTTACAGCCCTGTTTTGGTTTTCTTTTGAAGAAGGACACAGCAGTGTTTAAGGTTCACAGTTTGTCTCTGCCATGAACTGAACTCGTATTATTCAACTATGTCAAGATAAACACCGTTTGGCATTATAGGGCCCTTTTAAACAGAACCATGCACTGAAAAGTGGTTCTTCTACGGGATCGTGTGAAGAACGCTTTTGGCACTTTTATTTTTTTGTCATGCAACTGATCAGCTTCCACTTCAGTGGACCGTGCAGACTCAAGGTGACTGCAGTCAATGCTAACTTTGTTTCAGTGATGTCTTTTATGAAGTCATACTCTATGAAAAGGTCAAAAAGTCAGTGCAAAGGATCATCATAAGCATCAGCTGGAAGTAGCTGCGATACTAAGCGCTGCTTTCTTTCGCTCAGTGTGCTGAGGGCTAGGATCGAAATTACTCCCAGAGAAAGCTGTTAGGTGGGTCTCTGCTCTTCAGCAGCTGTGGAGATGGATGTCTGGGGGGCAGCGAGAGATTTTGACCTTGTTTCTGCCTTAAGTTCAGTAAGACTCAAACCTCCTGCCGGCTTTGTTATGTTTGACACACGGTGCGAGGCAGAGGACATGACCCAGTCAAGTAATATCTCCTCAACAAGATCCGCTTTCATTTCAGAGGAGCTGGATTACAATGAGGCCAGCGCTTCATTGTAGTAGATATTTTCCACTTCCCACACATCCTAAACGGATGTAAATTCTACATCCTTGATCATGCCCTCTGCTTTTTCATTGCCTCCACTAGACAGCTCTTAAAAAAAATCTATTGCTTCTCAGCTTTACAGTTCATTTTTCAAACCGTGAAAGGTAGGACACATGGTATTCATATATACTGTAGCATGCATCCTCAGCACTCGTTTTACAGCTGTGTAAAAGCTGCAATGATCACCTCTTTAACCCCTTACAGAACCTATGGACCACCAGCGGGCTGAAAGTGGTATTACAAACATCTATTACCAAAGAACAGCCCCACCAGTTTCTTCAGAAGTCCCGGTAGTACACCTTAGTGTGTAATAAGCATTGCTCCGTCAAGGGGTTAAGCACTTTTGGAGCCTTTTGCACTTCAATTCAAGCTCGCTGATGAGTGCGTTATGGGAAATCTGGTTCACTCAAACATGCTGACCTAGCATTCTAGCAAACCCATTAGCTTTCCATACGTTTCCTCACATCTCTTGCAAATGGAAATTATGGTGATGGCTGGGGAACAGATTTGAACGCTGTGAATGTATGTTCTAATTCCATTTACTGTAGGGAAAGATTTTTACAGTCACCAAAGGATCTGCTTCTATCAGCCTGAAATCGAGTCGGACAAAATAAGCTGTTCAAAATTGCCCTTTTTTTATTTATGGCTCTGGAGTTCCAAGCAAAGGTGCTGGGCATTAAACTGGCGAGGGTTATCAAAATGTCTTGAAGGTGCCATTCTCGACATAAGAAACGACCGCAGCTGTAAGTAATGTGCTGGAGTTTTTCCCTTCACAGATGAACCGTCAAGGGCAAGGTAAATAATCTCTCTCCCATGAAAAGGGGTCACTCATGCCATTGATTCACCTCACATCAGATACCGTGACAACTTCCTCTGTGGGTCATTCCTCAGAATTGACTCGAATCAGAAATGCCAACATGTGTATCCATTTCCCCACAAATCTTTTCAACAAAGTATTCTTTTAAAGTGCATTATTTAAAAATTGGGCATGAAATAAGTGTAGTTTGAAAGGAGGAACACGCCTGAAGCCCATCCTCTTCAGAATCTAAGGTCCTATAAATTCACAAACTTTTGTGTTTCCATTGACCTCAACACCACCTGTCTCCTCCTTTTTATGCAGTCCTCGCTCTCAATCCTAGCTCCATTTATCAGAGGGGGATCTGGCCTTCTCTCTCAAAGCAGAAGCTGCCTAAACATAAGACATACGTACAATATGCCTGCAGCATTTGGCTGACACCTGTTTTCAGAATGATATTTATTTGAATCATGTTACACAGGTTAGTTGAATGTAGCGTTTGGAGTCTTGCCCAAGGACTCTTATTGATGTAGCATGGTGTGCTTGCTAGAAACTCCAGTCTACCACTGAGAGCATGAGGCTGTTACCCACTATTCTACTGCTACCATTGTATGGATTTGTAGAGACTTAGTAGATTAGGATTTTAGGGAACTGGATAAAAACTGTAAATACTGACCTTTCTCCAACAGAGCTTTGGAAATGGAAATAGTCATGTTAACACAAATTTATCATTTGCAATAATAAGGCTGTATTGAGAAGTGTCTAATACATGAGTGATGTGGCACAGTCGTACCACTCTTCATAAAGTTGTAGTTAAAAAAACTGAGGCTGTACTAATTACAAGATACAGTAACATTAGAAGTGTCTGCTTACTCTGAGCAGTAGCTTTAATTCCCATGCATGCAGTGTATGAACTACTTTTGGCTGGCTGAGTGTATATCTGAATCAACCTGATTCTTCACACAAAGCCAGCTATTGTTTTGAAATTATTACTGTATACTGATTGTATTATCTGTCTTGGACAAACATGGCTAAGCTGGCGTCCAACCTCATTCCCTTGAAGGTTTTTTGTTTTGGTTTGTTTTGGTTTTTTTTAGCTTGGAAAAGCACTTCTGTGCTTTGCTCTTGTTTGCTTTTGTTTTATTTGCCCATAGCAAAAGTATCTGTGCTGCTGAGCTCTTGCCACTGGATTTCGACATGTTTATCTGTTTGAGGACTAAGATAGGGGTGGAGTTAGGAGTTGTTGGAGACTATGTAAATGAGACTGACAGGAGGGCCTTATAAACACAGCCAAGGACTGTCCTAGAACTCATACAATATATATATATATATATATATATATATATATATATATATATATAGTGAAAATGAAGGGAGTTTATTAATGTGCCTGTGGTAAAATAAATAAATAAATAAATAAATGTGAGCTGTGGTAATACTATTAGGTGTATGCTTCTATAATGCTTCTTTAACATTCTTCTGACATCAAACCATATTGCTGGGAACATGAGAAACCATACTGTACCTATTGTTTAATGTCTTTGGGTCTATTTGCTTATAATATCTCTAATTAGTCCCAGAGTGGGGGAAATGCTCAAATATATCAAATATATCAAATATTATAGCTTATTATGAATAGCACACTATGTGCATGTGGATATTTCTGAGGGTTGCCAGTGAGGTTAAATGTGTTGATTTTGAAGGAGAAATACCAGGAAGACCGTGGAGAGTGTAGTTTTATTTTTCACCTTGTGAAATCTGTATTAAAAAAAGGACAAATAACTACAGATTTCTCTTTTCTCAATTTCTCTGCTGTATCTTTTCACCTGACTACAAAGTCCTATCTGACAGTCTTGCTAAAAAAGATGATGAACAGTATGTCGCACCCACAGCTGACCCTGTAGTCTAGAACTAATCTCAGACTAGAGCTAGAACTGGAGCAAAAACCCAAATCACTATATCCTCTTAGGACCCTGCTTCCTCATATGGCGACTGTACATTTCTGCTTCTCTGCACCATGATACTTATTTTTTTTTAAACTTTGACCCTTTGGCCTCATATGAGGATATTGTTTTTTGCAAAAATAACTTACTGTACAAAGACTAGGTTTAGATTTTCTACTTTTTAGGTTCTACAAATAGGAGAAATTAAACATTCCGGGTCTCAGGAGGTTAATAATCACTCTAGACATGCTGTTATGTATGTGAGCTCATTGCAGTGTGAATCTGAATGTCAGTCTTTCTCAGAGAAGCTGCTTGCAAATCTTCAAACCAAACAACACAATGGGTTGTCTGGTGCACATCATTTGTAAACATCATCATCATCATTTGTGGTGCATTGTGGCATCGATACAGTGCAGTGAAAATGGTGAAAGTAAGTAGATTTCAGTAGGTTTTTTTTTTTTGCTTTGTAACAATCCCACAATGCACAGTAATGAGAAGTTTGCAAAGAGTGCACACTTGCAGACATGTGTGCATGTCCATAATCCATCACATTTTTTGGTTTGAAGATTTGAAGACCACAGCTTTAGTCTGGGATTTGGCTGGTGTGGAGCAACAGCTAAGAGCATGACCAGCCAGTGACCTACCACAGCATGTAGGAGACTGGGGTTTGATTCCCGGTCTGGGTCACTATGCTGTGCTACACCAATAAGAGTCCTTGAAAAGGACTTCTATCAATACACTGGCTCACCTCTGTAATACGAGTAACCTTGTAAGTCGCTCTGGATAAGAGTGTCAGCTAAATGCCATAAATGTAATGTAAACGTTTTACAAAAGCTATACAATTGGCTTCATTATTGCTATATATCAGAAAACTGAACCATCGATAAGCCAGAAACAACTCCCAAACACTCACACACACTCATGCTGCCTGATCACTGTCATGCTGTCTGATGCTTTAAATCCGAGTGGCGGCCTTTTCTTTTGCAGCGAGCTGACAGGAGTAGCCGTGTTAGACTAAGAGCCCGCGACAGAAACAAATGCATTTAAGAGCTCAGTGGTGGCACTGAAATGCCACATCACGGAGGGGCACTGTGAAATTTTGTGCCGAGACAGAAGCTCAGCTGCAGGGAAGAAAAAGAGAAACACTGTACAGCGGAGTGTGAGCGCACGTAATTGGGGGCCACAGAGACAAATCCAGCGTGCCAATCCAATCCAGCACAAAGAGTGAGAATAATGCTGCAGAAGAAGAGCACTCACTACCACGCTGTACTGGCTCCGGAACTGAATTTAGCTTTCATAGGAAATGCACAAAGATGAGAGACATTCAACAGCAAGAAGCTAGAAAAAGCTAACAATGGAATATTGCTCTCAAATGACATCCATTTGTCTTAAGGAAAATATATGCATATACAAAGGTTTAGGTGTGAACCCCCAACACATCAACCCCTCTTCCAGTACCGGACATACTAAATCAAACATTACACATAGCCAGATATCAATAAGACAATAAGACAATACATAAATGAATAAATAAACAAATAACTAACAAAGATTTTCCACAAAACCACTAAGCATATATCTTATCTTTTCCAATATAAGACAATCCATTGCATCCCTAACCTCCCTTAGTTCGTCAAATGAAACAAAAGGTAGAATCAGTATACAATTCAGATAATGACACCACATCCTTCTTGGCCCACATGGCAAAGGTCTCATCCAGTGTCGATGGAACAAACAGATGATTATTCGCAATCGGAGCTGCCAGTGGAAGATACCTAAGTGAGGTAGCTCTCCTAAATTCATTCCAGATTTTAACAAAATATATAACCACTGGGCTAGAAGTGAGGCTGGAAATAAACTATGTAAAAGGCAATCTAGAGCACAGCAAGGCAGCTAAAGTGGTGGACCTAATGGACGCCCTTTCCAGAACCACCCACCCAGGCACAACAGCACCTCCCTCATCCAGTAGAGCAATGCTCTTAAGTTGGCAGTAATAATCGAAAAGAAATTGGCAGCGTCATTCCTCCCATATTACGAGGCCAAGTACTCATCAATTTTGGGTCCTATTTTGTTCTAAATAAAGATTGAAATAATATGTTTTATCTTAAAAAAAAAAAAACATCTCTGTAATAAACAGCAGAAGACATTGAGATACATAAAGACGTTTGGGAAAAATTCTCATTTTTACTATATTAATCCTCCCAACTAGAGAGAGGGGCGGGGGGGGCAATGTTCAATGTCCGGTCTCAAATTGGACAGTAAGGGTAGGTAGTTTAAGATGTTTGTGGGAGCCACACTAAATAGTTAATGGCTGATTTTAAAAGGAAATGAGGACAAAAATGATTGACCTTTCATGACACTGATAGGCATGAGCTCACTTTTCTGAAAGTAAACTTTGTAACCAGAGAGTTTGCCAAAATCATGAAGTAGTCAATATGAGAAGACTAGTTGAGAGATCTGAGACATATAGTAGCATATCATCTGCATAAAGCAAAACTTATTCAGAATATGTTCCATTTCGGCACAGGATATGCCTTTAATATGCCTTTAAAATGCTCATGCCTCTGTATACCAAGAGGCTCATTGCCTGAATACCAAATATAGTTTATACCAATCTGTTCTTAGCACTTTGCAAACACTAGAGCAACACAGTTGGGAATGAGCATTTAAAGGTGTCCTAGAACGAAAAACTGTAGTTCGGTACATGGAGGTGATAAACACTGTTGTTCCTCCTTCAAAGGAAAATCCAACAACACCAAAACAGAGCTGTAAATCAGGCCAATTTAAAAAACAAAACAAAAACATAACAATCTTGACTCTTTATTTTATTTACACCTCAAAATGTACATAAACCCAGTCCACTAGCAAAAGCCTTTCGAGATTAAACGCAAGCCTTATCCAAGCATCTCAAGTCAAGTCAAGTAAAGTCAAGTCAAGTGGGTTTTATTGTCATTTCAGCTACATACAGAGTACACAGTGAAACAAAACAACGTTCCTCCAGGACCATGGTGCAACATAGACAGTGCATACAAAACACAAGTGCAACACAGTACAAGTGCAGAGAGACAATACAACACAGTACAGACAGAGAATAATAAATAATTAGGGGTAGTGTGCAAATTATGCCAGTCCAGTGTGAGTCCAGTGACGTAGTAAAGTTATTTGTGCAAAATGCTTCCCATATTGTCTGGGGTAAATGGTTGGAGAGAGAGAGTGTGTGTGTGCATGTAACAGTAAAAAAAATCATTTCAGAAGTTGAGTTGAGTTGAGGGAAGAAGCTATTGCAGAGTCTGGTCGTGTTGGACCGGATGCTGCGGTACCTTCTTCCTGATGGCAGGAGGGAGAACAGTCTGTGTGAAGGGTGGGTGGAGTCATCCACAATGCTGGTTGCTTTGCGGATGCAGCGGGCAGTGTAAATGACCATCTTTGACGCCATCTATTGCATTTTTAAGTTTCTGATTCTTTCTAGGTGCAGAAAGAGCATCAACATGATTGTCTCTGCTAACTGCTCATACATTACATGCCGTGATATTCCTTTAAGCTATTCACTAGAATTGCATGATTCCAATGAATATCATCTACTTTTGGCCAAACCTGTCTGAAGTTTGGAGTAAGAAGATTACATTTATTTATGTCTATCTGGGTGTATTTGTGACTGTGCTTCTGTAAAGCGACGCTTTAATTGAATTTAAATATCAGTGCACAGGGATTGCTTGATTATCTCTTGTGATGCAGTGTCTCAGAGGAAAAGCTGGTTGCCAGGTTTTCGTGAGTCATCCACTTTTCCCGTCAGCTGCTGCTGCTCTGGACGCAGCGTGGGTGCGTGTGTGTTTGCGTGAGTAAATGGCTAATGGGAAGGAGGCTACTTGAAAAGCTTCTCTGCAAATGCATAAAACCATATGCACATTTAACCTTTTAATTTATTTGCTTCTTTTAGTGCTTGGCAGCAAAGCGGCATCATAATGGCTATAACATCACTGGAGAAAGCTTCTCTGAGAGTGTGTATGTGTATGTGTGTGTGTGTGTGTTCGTTTGTAATATGTCTTGGGGGTATGATCTATCATCTTGCTAATGTTATTGTTGCATCCAAATTTTGATAATTCACAGAAGATATTTAACAGCAGACTCCTTGATATAAAGCTTCCTAAATGGCTCTGGCTTTGATGTACGATGTAGGCCAAACAATGAAAAAAGCACAAAGCAGTGGTGCTCAGTCCGACTTCTAGACTTCCTTGGATCCTGACACACTTGATGCAACTAACAAATACATTAGCAAGTAAAGGATTGTGTTCGGAAAACTGTATTTTCTTTGGCCAAGCTGAACAACGAGAGTTCAGTACATTGTAATGTAAAACAGGCCAATTCCAAAAGCCCAAAACTGTTATGTAACAGTCTTGACTTCTATTTACGCCCCCAAATATGATGGTTTATTTTAAGATAAACTCAGCCAACTAGAGAAAGCCACTAAAGCTGCAAGTCTTCTGAGACAACAAGCACATCACTGACAGACTTTGCTAGTTGAAGGAATACAGGTAGCTAAGCAAACCAGGCCTCAGGTAACAGGGTTCACGGAAAGGTTGCTCAAACTCAGTGGGAATGGAAGCTAAAGCCAGGACATCAATCAGTGCCAGGCTAAAAGCTAACCCTAGTCAACTGAGAAGCACAACGTGAGGAAGCCAACACCAGAGAAGTGAGCAGGTTCAAGTCTAAATGCTAATCTGTTGGTCCTTTCAGCTAGCTAACTGTACGCCATGCTGACAGGACACCAAGAAGACAGCGAGGCTCCTGTTAGTCAGTGTGGTGCTGGAAACTAGCCAGTAAAAGAAGAGCTTCATTTTTTTCACATGCCCATCATGATGGAAAGAGGAAATTCTGTTTTTCATTCTGAGGTAAAATAACAGGGTTGTGAATTGGCTTGTAAGACAATGTATGAGCAATTTGTTTACCCCAACAAAGTTATATGCTTTCTATTTATACAACAGCTTGTTTATAACAACAGCTTAAAGTACTTCTAAATGCATTGTTTCCATTATATAATTGTTGGGGATGGTTTGGAGTGTCTTCTAAGACAGGAGTCATCAAATACATTTGACCTGGGACCAAATTCTCATTGGACTAGACTCCCAGCAAAGCCCAAACCCCAAACACTTTAATAAAGCCTGGTGTTTATTAAAAAATAACCCCAAACACGAAAGTTCAGTCACTCACAACATGTATTGGTGGTGGAACAGTGATCGAGCCAAGGAAAGTTGACAGCATCTGGACTGTGGGTAATTTTTAATGATGCCAGTTCCATGGTATTGCTCCAAACAACAATTTGTTTCCCATTCATTTTCTAGGAGTGTTAAATCAATGTTTCCATTTTGAATCAGAAGTCATTCTTGTCACTGTGCTTTCTCCAAAGTAAGGCTTACTCAGTAGCGGTTCTACCTTGTATGGCGCCATCTAATCTAATACCTGACCTTTCTTGCCTTCTTTGATGCACAGTCATCAATCATGTCATCTCACCCTGCCCATCCCCATCTTGGTCTTCTCTGAGGAAAACCTTTGTGGACTGGCCAAATTGTGATGCTTTTTTGTTCTGGTAAAGGTTGGCCTTTTTTCCCCAAAACCAGCATTTAACCTTTATCTAGCAGTCATAAAAAAGCTAAGCTAGCAATGCAGAGAAGATACACTTGAAAAAGAAGAAAATGGCTTGCTGGTTGACTTCATAAAGTGAGCTAAGATAACAGAGCAGTCTGCTCGTGATCATGAGGACATGCTGTTTTTTTTGCATTGGTGCCCCATGCCACCCCTGGCAAGGCTGCCAGTGTAGCCCATACTGAAATTCCATCACTTGGTTTACTAAGAAACTCTCTCTCTCTCTCTCTCTCTCTCTCTCTCTCTCTCTGAAAAATTGTTCACAGTTGTTAACAGATTCAATAAATTACCCGTGTTATGTCATTTAAGTGAACCAGTTGCTGTTTGAACATGTGTTTTCAGCTCAAGAGTTTAAGTAAAGTTCATTTGCATAGCATGTTTCATCACAAAAGTGCCCAAACTGCTCTTTTCCTCTTCTTCGAACACAACCCCCCTGCTGCGCCAGTTCGGCTCATTAACATCTGTCCTGCTGAGCTGCACCCCTAAAGTTACTTACCCAATTAAGCATTTTCACATTATCAGTTGGCAGATTATACGCTTGTTTGAGATTTGATAACTGGCTGTGGGGAGGAGATCGACAGGCTACCGTTTGATTACCATCTAGTTTGTGTTTCATAGGGGTTCACGGTACATGTGTTTTGTCTAAGTATGCCCCCCCCCCCCCCCTACCAAAGACCAATTTAATCTTACTTAATTATCAGGCTCTGTAAGAGTTCCTTATCGTTTAGTTGTCACCTCCGTGTTGAAGTGTAGTCAGCAGAGAAGGAAGGGGATATTGATTATCCTCTCATAAGAAGCACTTTGTGCTCGTCCTCCACTCGGAGTCGCCGTTTCACTTGAAGGTGGTGCAGAAACAGCTGCTCTGGCTGTGAAGCTTTATTGTATGAGAAGCTGAGTTTATAAGGAGCTGAGTGAACCACAGAAGGCACAGCAGATGTTACTTTCCACTTTTAGGGAAGTGGTTATCGGAGTAGCAGGCAGTGATGGGAGAAGTTTCACTGCACCTTATCTTCGTTGGAAAGTGACTGTAGTGGGTTACAAGCACACATACACACACACTCACATACACACACATATATACACACTTATATCATAACTGAGAAGCAGGCTAGAGACCACATGCACTCTACTGTGACCCTTGACTTTACTTGTCCATATACCGTAACTCGTAACTCGTTGTAAATAGACTTCACACCAGAGCTGGTTCTAGGCTGTTGGAGGTTGTGGTTACTCTGGGACTAAATGCTGTTCAAAGCATCAAATGTATCCTACACTATCAAGGTTTCATTTGAAATGAATTATAAATCAGCCGAGGCATTTTGAACCCAACATTCGGCATCATGTAAATGTTGCATTTTCACCACATTTAATCTTTTAAGGCCAACGCATAAACATCACTATTTTTGCCAGTTAACCTGCACTCCTCTGTGGTGTGATTTCATAGTGCTGCTGTGTTGCAATGTATTGCATGTATTCAGCAATAAAACCCTGTATATCCTTTATATTCAGATACTTTGCATCTTATTCACACTGTCTGGAGGATGGGTTCCACTTTTTTTCATCATCTGTCAGTCAAACTGTATTTATGTAGCAGTTTTCACACAAGAGAATCAAGATTAAAGTTCAAAATGCACATTTTGGTCAAAAAAGACAACGATTATAGCTTCTAAATGTTTGATCAAGTGCCTCATTTGTCATATGTTTAACTAAAAAGACAAAGATGGACAATAAAAAATAATAAAAGAAATGATGCAAACAAAACAATTAAGATAAAAAAAAATTACATATTATGTGAAATGAAAATTAGTAAAGTAGTGGTAGTAAAAGTAGTAAAGATAAATGTTTATAGAAATCTTTATATACATACAAAATAATCTATATAAACACTGAATAAATAGATTTTTGAGTCTTGGTTCCTCACAGTGTTTCTCATTTTTTTGGCTTTGGTTCTTCTCAGTGTCTTTACATTAACAAAATGATCTGATAACTGCAGAAGATCAGCTTTTGGAAAAATAATCAATTACAGTACAGCCTGTTTACAAGCACCTCAATAATTCAGTAATGAGGAAACCCCTTGTCAACTCATAGTATGCTACACTACTGCTGCCTACATTACTGTTGCTTAGCAACTTGCCGGTAAACTCAGGACTCTGTGCTCTGCACATCTCCGGGGGCTTGGGGTTGTGGGTTCAGTCCTTGTTCTGGTCTCTGGGAGGAGGTTCATGTGTCCTCCCATGTGTTTTTCCTCTTCTCGCAAAGACTCACATGGAAGATGAATTGGCTGTGCTAAATTGACCCTAGGTCTGAGTGAGTGAATGGATGTTTGCTGGCGTCCTGTCCAGTCCTGCCTTGTGCCCAGAGATTCCGGGTAGGCTCTAGACCCACCACAAGTCCAGGAATAAGTGGCTTAAAGAAGACAGATGGCTGAATGGATTTTTTATTTGGAAGTTATATGGCTGGTTTATGTATTTGGATCAGCTTGGGTGCAAGTGCAGATGTAGGAAAAACGATAAAGGAAATCCAAAAAAGGACAAACGTGGTAAAAAACTTGATTACTGAGCTAAAATCCAGATCTCTATCAGATTTCTTCAAAATTTGATCTAAGTAATTGGAGTATGCTACCTGACCACATGCATAATCTGATAACGGCTAGAATCACAGATTGATTAGATTGTTGGTGTACATGAAACTAGCAAACAGAGTTATTCATTTTAAGTTCTGGTTCCTCTCAGTAGTTCTTCATTGTGCTATTAGGAGGGGGTTCTTCCACTTTTACCCTCAACAACTCTTATCGAGAGGCTGGACCCACATTTCCATAAAGCTGCTGTAGGATGACCTATGTTGAAAAATAATTGAATTGATTTCAGCATTGGCCTTCCTGACCAAGCCACATTTAACTGCAAGTGTAAGACACCCAATATATAACTAAACCAGATACAAATCCAATCTCTCAAACCACTTTAGGAGATGGTCTGAGACACATTTGAGCCACATGATCTAGCAGTGTAAACACATCAGTATCTCCAAGACAACCAAGACAACCAGTACCCCTTCCAGTACACCCTAAACACCTCCCCATGCATGTGATCCTTGTCTGGTAGGAAGATAACCTCCTGAGCGAGTCCAAAATAAATGTGTTAATATGAGCAATTGAACAAAATCATAGTTTATAAATGTTTGATCATTTTTCAGACCCAAAAAATGTTGTCATTTCCTCAACACAGACCAGCATCAAGCGTCTCAGCACCACATACACACATGGACAAAATTGTTGGTACCCCTGGATCCTTTGGATCTTAAATTTCTGAATAATATGTGCAGCTGTAGTCACAGGAACATCAAGCTGTTTTGAGATGGTCTTATAACCTTTACCTTTAACAGGCTTGTCTATCATTTTCTTTCTAATCGCCTGATACAACTCTTTCCTTCGCTTCCTCTGGTCCATGTTGAGTGTGGTACACACCATGTCACCAAACAGCACAGCTACTACCTGTAGCCCTATATATAGGCCCACTGACTGATTACAAGATTGTAGACACCTGTGCTATGCTAATTAGTGGACACACTAATTGTGAACATGTCCCTTTGGTCACATTATTTTCAGGGGTACCATCATTTTTGTCCAGGCCTGTTTAATGAGTTTATTTTTTTAATAATTCTGTTGAAGCATGGTTCAAAATCAATGTCGGATTTTCATTTGTTCATTTTCATTGCATTTTTATTTATTATTACTTTTATCAGATTCAAGTTTTCTGTGACCATTGTGGGTTCTTCTCCAGTTATAAGCCTCATTTGTCACTTTACAGCAGCTGCTGTACTACTGACTTACTATTTTTTTCTTTCTTTGTTGTAATAATTTACATATTTGTTTAACATCACTAATTTAGTCGTATTAACCATAACCGTAGCATTAGTGGGCCAGGATGTAGTTACTGCCAAATGAAGCTGTGTCATTACTGGCTGCAACTCCAGTGTCAGCTTTCCAACCAATCAGCACTCGCAGTAATGCTTACAAGTCTATTGCTGAAAAGTAGTTTGCTATAAATGGAAATATACAAGTAAGGTTTCTTTGCTGTGAAATACATGATTCTACTTTTCAAAATTACAGGAAGATCCTGGACAAGTGGTTAAACACTACTTGAACCTTCAGTGTGGTCAGAGCAGTCAGGATGTAACATCAAGATTTGTTGTTCTACTTATTTCATTTTCTCTCATTCTCTGACATGGCTGAATTATTTATGTTTCATACATTCACGGCTGAACCTGTCGGCCAAGCTGATTTGTGTCAGAGATCAATGCAACATGTGTATGAGGCATAACACAGAGTGCATTTGTATTTCTGATATCACTGCAAGTATTTATCAAAGCATAGCATGTGGTGGAAATGATGCTCAGAGAAAATAGAAGAGAATAAACCAACACCATAAACCAAGTTAGGACACACTGCAGGTTATTCTTTAACCATTTAAGTGGGAAATGACTGGCTTGATTTGCTTTCACTGTCATGTAATTGCCTCTTAATTGTAGATTGCTATATTAAGATTTCCAAGGACAATAAACAAAAACACTCAGTAGCAAAATAAAAACACTAATTTGCAGTATTTTAATACAATTATAATGTAGTAATTTATTACAGATTATAGTGCAGGTCAGCATTTTAATTCATCTTTTTCTTAGCGTGATAACTTCCAGAAATGAATATGGCCAGATATTCTATTTTTTTCTAATTAAAAATGATTTAATTCATCAATAAAATGATTCAATATATTAAAATTTAAATCGTAAATCTTAACACATGGAGAATTATTATTGGGGGTGGGTGTGTGCTAACTTTTTGGAGAGGCTTATAGGATGCAGAGGACAAACTAATCCTTTAGACATTTGTCAAAAGTTAGGTTTCCTCTGGGTGGCTTGAGATATATATTCATTGCCTTGAAACCTTGAAAATTTCCATCTTGGCCTTATTAAGATTCTGTCAGATGATTAATGGACCTATAGGAATGCTCCAAAATTATTTTTTTTCTTTCACCTTGTTTTTACATTACTTCTGTTGAAAGGAATGTTTTTTTCCCCTTCTTCAAAGTTACCATATTGGAGATCCAAGTTTTTTGTGTGACAGTATCGGCATATGGCAGTGTTTGTGTGTGTGTGTGTGTGTGTGGGGGGGGGGGGTTGGTGTTCAAGTGACAGTTGTGAGATCTGTTACTGAGCAAGCTGCTCCTGTCCCTGTGTCCTTCCATTACTATCTCCCCCAATGGACACCAAGATAATTATATGTAAATATATTCTAATTAACATGCTCTGTTGGTTTCTATCTTTAATAATGTCAATGTCAAAAATATACAGAATGGTTGTTTTTAGAAAGAGGCATTATGCACAACAGCGGTTTCCAGTTAGAATGCTAAATGCATTCATTACGTTTGTAGGCCTCACACTGATGAGGTGGTTGTTTCAAAGCTCCAACAAACAATAATCCACCGTTTGCAGTAATTTTCTGATTGGAAATTTAAGGTCAGCATAATAAATACACACTCTTTAAAATGTACGATATGTATGCTGGCCAGGCTGCCCGCTATTAAAGTCAACGCCAACCAGGGTGAGAATGTGACTATTTCAGCAGCTCCTGATTGGGGCTGTAAAGCCTTTTGTGTTATTGGAGGCTTACATTATTCATGCAGGTTTTGGACTGATTGCACATCAATGCTCTGATTCCGAAGCCTTGATCACATGTTCAGTTGTTCAGTTGTATCCAGCTCTTTCCTGTAGGCACCCCTACAGCCTTGTTGTTCATGCATTTTTTAAAAAAAATACAAGAAACATGAAAGACACAGTACTGATTAGTTTAGTACTGCTAAACTAATTGATTAACCTTCTACCTGCTTATGTTTCCAGACACAGAGATAGACTCACTCTTCATAGCTATTCTGTTCGTATGGAAGAGCCACACTGATGGTTCCACAGCTCACTGAGGGTTTGTGGAAGCAAATGGCTTTCCTTGTCTGCTTGTTTATTCCACTGCTGGCCTTTGTCTTTCTCTCCAATCAAGCAAGGTAAGTAAATCACAGTTTTGTGTTCACGTTCATTAAAGTCTGAAAGGTCTGTGAATGTGGAACAATTCTGTTGAGGCTTGTTAGGCCTGGTTCACAGACACTGCATTGTTGTCAGTTTGTGAAGGAAAGCACAAGCTCTTAATAGACAATCTTATCTCCCCTTCCTTCGTTCTGTTTTTATGGCTGTTTAGCATAACTGTTCAACCCTTTTCGGTCACCAGTTTTTACATCAGAGAGTATGTGTGTGTGTGTGTGTGTGTGTGTGTGTGTGTGTGTGTGTGTGTGTGCTTGTTCGTCTATATAATGGTGGCAGGAAATGTGTGTCCCAGACAGTTCTTAAGCACTTTGATGTTGTTCCCAGCCTTGCAGGCAGGGCTCGAAGCAGAAGTGCTGCAAAGTGTAACTGGCAGCCCTATGTGGCTCTAAAACCTGCCAGGAAAATGTCACACTGGTTTGAACTACAGAGTTTGGGACACTTTGGTAACCTTTACAGAAATCTTTAAATTGCTAATTTTTAATTTAATTTCTTTTAAAACAGAAAAACAAGAGCAGAATTAAACAACATTTTACGTGATGTTTGGGGAGAAAGGGTAAATAAAATATAATTTAGACATAAATAGTCATTCTGCCACTGCAATTTATCAAGTCAAATTTATTTATATACTTATATACTTTATTTATAGCACTTTTTTATAACTGGTGTTGTCACAAGGCAGCTTCACAGAATCAGTAAAATCAGTAAGAGGACATGAGATCAACAGTGGCAAGGAGAAACTCCCTCAGAGCTGGAGGATGAAACCTTGGAGGAACCAAGACTCACAAGGGGGACCCGACCCATCCTCCTCTGATCAGAACTATTTATAAATTGATAAAAGTCACAAAGAATCACCAAGACTGTTCTACTGCGCTGGTGTGCAGATTTTAGTCATTTTTTTACATTTCATTCTAATAAATATTTTGAAATGTTGTGAAAACATCTGTTTGGATTGACATAGGCTTTTAAATTAGAGTAAAGATACAGCACCACTGTCGTTTGAAGCATACTACTGTTCGGATTTTTTTTACAGTTAATTTAACAGGTAATCTCACATTTACAGTTAAGATTGCTATATTATTGGCTATGTCAGATAACATCACATATCATAATGATTAGAGCAACAGCACTTTGACATTAGATTATTTACAAATATTATATATATAAACAGCAGAAATAGCATTTTTTGCAAAAGGCTCAAGTGAAAAAAACTATTTTAAATTAATATTTGACCATAACATCACAATATTCTATATAATCTTGTTCTGTTACTATATTATGGATTTAAAGTGATGTTTTACTCCAAAATGTTTGTTAGAGGTTTTATTTTATGTTTTTTAATGTAGCTCATTTAACAAGTAGAGGAATTTTGTTGAAAGTAAAGATTCAAAACTTCTAAAACATCTCATTTTTTATTTTATAGTTTATAAACAGGACAGGAGATAATATATGAATATATATAATTTCATGAATTTGGTGAAAAGTTATTGTTGAATGTACAGTAGTGTTTTGTAGGGGAAAAAAGCTTTTCCTTACATTAGAATTCACACACCTAGTGTAGCTTTCATGCACTTTTGTCCTTTGCTCTATGGCTCTAATCTTACTGTATTTGTCCATTATGCAAATGAAAGAATATACAGTAACTTTTGTAATTCAGGTCTTTATTTAAATTAATTGAGAAACGTTGAGATAGTTATTTGTTCTCATTTTGCAACTGCAATCCCTCTCTGGCTTATTGAGTGAGTATAAATTTCCTTTTCCATGATATTCCTAAAGAGCAGGACAGACCTGTCACCTCTCATTGATTAAAGTCATTCTGCTGTAAAAACATGATATGCACTCATCCTCACTGCCAAATAAACCCATCTCATTAATATACTTACACCTAGTGTATAATTAAGCACATTGACAAGTCAGTTTATGATTATAAAAATCTGGAATTATAAAAGTGACACATCCAAACTTGACAGTATCATCTGACCACTATCAGCAAGTCTACACTAGCCTTACTTATTTACTTGGCAGTGAACACCCCCGCTTGTTAAGATAATCCTTTATTAGTCCCACAGTGGGGAAATTCTCAAAAACACATCCCAGACCGTGTGATGTGCCACTGAAATAGCAATCCACCAAACTCAGACCACACCTGGCTCTTAAAGGGAATGGTAAGTGACACACTGATTGGTTTACTGCATGTTACGCCCAAAACACACCCATGATTAATTAAGAGACTTGCACATGCCTTTTGGGTGACGCAAGGCGCACTAACTGTCGTGCTCTGTGCACGGTAGACGGCTCGCCTAAAGATTGTTAAAATAGGCCGCGAGATGTTTTTTTCCGGCCGTTCACACTGCCGTACAGATAACACCTCTGTGTCACATTTGGCAAAAAAGATCCGTTTGGGCTACTTTTACCTGCGGTGTGAACTAAATCGCCTTAGTTTCTAGATAATATTTTATTATTTTTTAATGAAATAAGATAAGTCTGTTTTTACATACATAAAATACTGATTAATAGAAAAAGCACATTATCAACACCGTTAAAAATACACTGTTCAAATGTTTATTATGGAACTGTGTCTGTGTTCGTTTGCATTGACGTTTTCAGTAAGTAACTCACTGTCATGTCTCAGCCCACTCAGGACAGTGTAGCAGGCTGCTGTACCAGCTGCTTGTTATCCTCCAGTGTTTAGGTCAAGGACATTGGAAACCCGAGACAGTTAATGCTGCCAGATAAAGCCAAAAAAGCCAGTGGACTGGTGGAAATGGAATATTTGCCATAAACAACACATTACTATCTGTACTGGGCTTTATTTCTGAGCCTGCTGGATAAACCAGTGTTACAGGGGATTCAGACAGGAGCTGTGAGCTGGTTAACTTAGAAATAATGAGCCCTATGTTGGAGACTTTGGTTAAGTTTGTGGAGAACAACAGTGCAGTTCTGAATGAACAAAGACTAATATTATTTGAGTGTAGATCAGACACAGATTTTTAAATTTCAGTGGTCTCCAAACAGCAACTAGTTTTTAGAATAGCATATATATATATATATTTACTTACATTTGCAAAAAAATCGTATACATCATCTTAATCCTCCGAACCCTAGGCTTACTTTTCAGTTACCAGTCATAAAACGTATTGTTCCATGACTACAGTATATGTATACAGTTTAAGAAACACCTTTTTAAGTTTTAATGGGTTAAATGAAAAAAAAATGTCATTGTCATTTTCTTTACACAAGATGCAGCATTTCACATTTCATGTATAAACATCTTAAAATCTACTTAGCCTAAAAGCAGCCACTGGGTGGGTGAGAATGCATGTAATGGGATTATGCAACCAAAACACCAGCTTTTATGCTTTTCCAAGCAACACACCGCCACTGAAATAGTAAATAAGATGCAGGTATACAAGAATGATAAAACACTACTAATGTGAGCCATTCTAGATCCCATAAACCCCCAATATTTCTTAAACATTCACATTCAAAACAGAACAACAGAATCAAACCAAACAGAAAAAAGTATAGACTGAAACCAATCAATACCCAATGATTACAATACTTTTACATTATACTAAAACACTGTCACACAAAAATCTTTTGTCTTAATGTTTGCTGTTTTTCACTTTATGTCAATGTGAATCTGTGCAGTTGTCCTTTACATTGTATCAAAGTGTCATGATGAACAGACCAATAATCAAGTCAAATTTTCAAGTCCAAAATGACTTGAAAAACGATCCTTTTACCTTGACTTCCATTTAATATATATATTAACCTTTATAAAGGTTTTTTCCATCTTCTGTAAAAGTTGTCATTTTGGAAACACAAGATTTCGGTATGACAGCAATTGTATACATTCATATGTACATACATTTATTTATGTAAGTGTATACTTTCTAAAGTTTAATTATGATTTTATTTAGAGAGGCTGTGAGTAAATATAAAAGAAAAACAAGGAAAAAAAGGAAAAAAAATAATAAAATGTAATCAGTTAAATTGTAATGATATAAATAAAACAAGAATTTGGGGGTTAAAAGGTAAAAATATGAAAATAAGTCAACTGTGTAGAAATTTTAAAATAAACTAGGATTAAGATATTACAACAACCAACAAAATGATAAAATGAAAGGAAACTAAAATTAAGCCAAACTACTTATAAAATCATAATACTAATAAAAGTAATACAATTAACACAAATAATGATAAATAGTAGTGCGTTTAGTCTTAATTACTAACCATTACATTTGGAAACAATCCCTAAAGTACTAGGTAGGCATTTTGGTTAATGGGTTATACATACATACATACATACATACATACATATGTGCGTACATTAATGTATGTACATTTATACTTTCTAGAGATTAATTATGATTTTATCTTGAGAGGCAGTGAGTAAATATAGAAGAAAAAACAAACATATCTGAACTATAATGTACAAATGTGTTACTGCATTGTGTATTATTTTTTAATGTATAATGTATTTTCCAATAAGTTAATTAGATTAAATTGATGAATTAGTCATTACAACACATAAAAAGGGGAAGACAAGGAGCCCATATTCACCTTTACTGTAAAACCCCAGATGTTGCTGGTTACTGATCTTACTGTGTGTTTTCCACCTACCAGTTCTATACCTGTCAGCTACATCATGTGTTAATTAAATGCTACCAACAGGAGTCAGTTAGTCAGAAATATAATATATAATATCATGAGAGTAGGCTCATTATATAGTGGTACTGAACTACTTTCAAAACATTTAGCTCTGTATCCAATATCATTCTTCACCAGAATGTGTAATTGGTACTAATAACCACAGATGAGATACAATTTAATTTTGCAACCCTATACCACAAGCTAGAAACTGACAATCATTGTAAAGAATACACCCCAATGACACAATAAACAAACTTCTCCCACAAAGTTTCCCAAAAGTATCAAGAAGTGGGTCGATTTCTCAACCAACTTGAAGTAAAAGTCTCCAGGCACTGCAACTAAAGCAACAAATGTTTTTTTTTTTTTTTTGTTACAGGCATTGTGTGAAAACTGTTGTCTCACACAATGAGAGATTGAGAGAATTGACAATTGACAGAAAACTAAATTCTGAAACGCATGCAGACATTATGAAGCCTATGAAAGTGATTGGGCCCTTATATGGCCCCAGTGCTTGCATTATGTTTCCTATTACTCATTTGGCATCCCTGATTTAACTCACAATGGGCCTTTCTGACACCTTGTGAATATAGAAGTGAGGCAAAAAAGCTAAAAAAAAAAAAAGAAGCTAATGCTAGGCTGACTGGAGAAGGGGCCAAGTTTTCACATTCTAAAGCCATCAGTTTATAATCTCTTCAGATAGATGACCACACACCCCACTGAGAAGACACTACAGTCTGCTGTGCTATGTGACATGGTTCCTGTGAGCCATCACAGTGCCTTTTTTTTCACCCCAATCACAGTCACATACTTACTACACCTTACACTACATCTTAAATACTCAATAAATGCAATCTATGGCATTTATCTATGGTATGGTTCCCAAACACAGTCCTTGTGACCCCACACTCTGCACATTGTTGTGCTTTTCCTCATTAACATGCTTGTTAACTAATTATCATGCCCCTCATGCACCAGGTCAAGTGAGTTCAAGTAGGAAAAATGCTAAAACATGCTCAACAGAGAGTTCCTCAAGTTGATATTGGAAAGCTCTGACATGAATCTAGAAATGTGGATCCACTCCTCTTTCCCTGTCACTGGTTTCTGCACCAAACTTCCAAGCATTTCAAAGATGACAAAAATCCTACCCCAGTGAATGACTGATTGAGCCATCCCAGACATCTGTGTGCCAGTCAAACATGCAGAGCTCTTGTGCTGTGCCAACACACATTGCTCTGGGACATGCCTTCACTCGGTAATCATTTAGAAGAAGCAATTTGCTGAGCACCTGTCCCAACCAGAAGCCTGTTAGGATATTCATCATGCAGAGGGCTGCAGATGTAATGCCTAGGGGCAAAACTCATTTAGACAAATATTGTTTACTTTGAAAAGTATGATGAGAGGAGGCATTTTTCTTTCAGTTGAAAGAAGTATTTGCTAACGTTTCTTCTTCTTTTTTTAAAACTCAGATAATTGGCTGGGTCTGTGAAATCATATGGAAAAGAACTGTAATCATTGATGTGGTCCCCTGTTTGGTGAGCAGGGTCCTGTGAGTTGACTATAAAACACTGAATTCCTTCAAAAGCATTAGGATGGATCAAAATTCACTCTCTCAAGTATTGCTGGGTGTCTTACAAAACTGAGAGTTTCAGAAATGGGGCTGATGGATTTATGAATATTAACATCAGAGTGTGTTGACTGATAGTAGGGATCTACAATCACACAATAAGAACAGTGACATCTAAAGACAAAGAGACCTTATGACTGGACTGGTAGCTTTGAACCAGTGCCATATTAAGACAGTCTGGTACCTCTATTGTACCCTTACTGAAGCTCCAGGGAACATATAAAGAAGACAGTTAAACCTCATTCAACATTCTCATACACCAGTTCACCTAAAGTTCACCTACATTCCTTCAACACAACTGTTGTAGCAATATATTAACACTAACTGCACCACACAAACACTTTTACAATATTATAATATACAGACGGTATATAATTATGCACCTGTTTAGTCTATTATTGGCCTATAATGCCCTTTATAGATCTCAGTAAAGAATTTTATTCTCCAAGACAGAGATACTGGGCTTTACTGAGAACCAAATGCAGTAATAAACATCATGAACACACAGTGCCTTGCTAAAAAAATTTCAAGACCCTGATTAGAACAGTCATTACTGTATTTTGTGCTGTTGTTTCGACATGATGTCACTGTCACACTGTCCACCTCTGCCAACCTCCTTTCCTCTTTTCCACCTTCACCTGGTAAAAACTACTAGTGTTTGTATAAATACCTGTTAAGTCTGTCCATTCTTTTCTGAAGTATTGCCAACCCTTGCCAGTTGCAGTGGTCTGTTGTTGTTGTTAGCCTTCCTGCTTACATTCCCTGCTTGCCCTCTTATCGTTGGACTCTTGGCTTTGTCTTTCCGGTAGTGATGTCATAAGTTGGGCTTTTGAGAGTTCGAAACAAAAATATTTGGGAAAAGATTTAATCTTGTGAAATGTTCAAATCATCATACCACAGTGAAGTCTGGTGGCAAATTATTGGTCAAAACAACAACCTCTGTTTTATAGACAGCGTAAAGAAATATCGTTTAAAGCTTGGGAGGGTGCGGCAATGCAATTGGAGATGCAGATTGTCCAATTCTTATTTAGAAGCATTTTGGGCCCAAATATTATGAATTTTGAACAGCAGCTTGCTCTTTCCGATACGCAGAAAAAAACATTTGGAGCATTTCCAAACAGTGTGACCGTTTCAGGACAGTGTCTAAATGCTGCGCTTCAAATGAATCGATTCAGTTTAGAATCTTCCCTTTGGTTTGTTTGCTGTTTTTTGCGCCTGCTTTGCCCATGTATGTTCGAGTCGCCTCATTTATAGTACTCTGGTTCACATCCTCCACCGTTACCACTTTCAATCTCTTTTTTATTAAAGTATTTGTAACATTACGTCCACGAGCATCTGGTCCATCCATCACACAAAAGTCTGAATACTTATGCAAGCAGTATATTTAATTCCTGTATTTATGATTAGCTGACTAATTGTACTTCAGTGACAAATGTTTCTCATATTTCATCCAAACAAATTTAATTATATTATGATGTTTGAATACTTTGCATGGGTACTGCATGCTCTCACTAAACTCACTAAACTGAAAGGCACCCAGAGTGCATTCTGTAGGGCAATGGTCACCAACTGAGCTCCTGAAGATCCCACTTCCTGTAAAGTTTGGCTCCACCACACCTGATCCAACTCAATATGGTCTTCAGATACCCTAGATTGGCTGGATCAATTGTGCGAAACCCAACTTTGAGGTCAATGGAAGTTACATCTCCAGGAGAAGGTTCAGTAACCATAGTTTCAGAATATGTAACTCAGGGTCAGAAACTGTATCCTGTATTTTAGTCAACACCGATGGCATGAAGACTGTGTTAGACTGGCTTTGCGGGATCAGCTTTTCACTGCTATAGAGTGTCAGCCTGAAAAGGACAGCAGTTCTCAAAATGACCTCTCTTCACTGCCACAGAATGGGGACTCTCAACACTGAAAGGAATCAGCATGGGAAACCCATCCCTCGGTAAGTCCAGACAGACCACTCTCCAGATGTCCTCTGGTGTGCAGCTGGGATGGATGGTAGTATCCTCACGAGCTTTGTTTATCTATTGTGTAAACTAATTTCCTTATTGTATCCCAGTTATAGTCCGTTTTGACTGTAGCAGTGCTCTCCCATGATAATACTACATTACCACCAGTCACCGGTAACCTAGTTAGGATGCGTAATAACTCTAACACACAGACCCTGAAGTGGCAATATATTCGGAAGACCTTTGCTTTCAAAACAGCTTTAATTTTCAATGGCATGGATTCCACAAGCTGCTGGAAACATTTCTGTGACATTCTGGTCCATGTTGGCATTATACATTTATATTATATTAATGGCATTTAGCTGACACGACTAACACGGTTAAAAGTCTTGCTCGAGGACTCTTATTGGTATAGCACAGCATAATCACCCAGACCAGGAATCAAACACCATAATGTGGTAGCTCACTGGCATGTGGTGATCTTGACCATTGGGCAACACCAACCATTGCACTTTCAGAGCATTTATGCTGCAAATCTCGTATTCTCATGAAAAACACTAAAAAACGTTGCAGTTAAGATAAGATAAGATAATCCTTTATTAGTCCCACAGTGGGGAGATTCTCAGTGTCACAGAAGCAAAGTGATAGCAAGACACTCAGATGCAAAAATGTAGATACTTAGTTACTAATATATACACAATATAAATAATAGAAGTAAAAAGGCAATAACAATATTATTTACAGATCATTTACAGACAATTGCAAATGACTCTTGTTGTCAGTTTGAGATTACTTTTACTTTGTGACATGCAATATCATGCTGGTAGCCATTAGAAGATGGCTCTTTCCAGCTATCAACTGAGCAGTTTTGGTGAGCCTCTGCTGAGCCACTGCAGCCTCAGCTTTCTGTTCTTGGCTGACAGATGTGGAACCCAGTGTGGTCTTCTGCTGTTGTAGTTTATGCACCTCAAGCTTGGATGTGTTGTTCATTCTGATGATTTTCTACTCTCCTCAGTTGTGCACAACTTTCTGTTGACCTCATTCACCAACAAGATGCTTGGTCTGCATTATGAGTAAACTCTGGATACTGTTGTGCTGAATTTTCCAGCAGAACAGCAACCAGCCCTTCTGGCACCAACAATCTTGTCACACACAATCACTGAGATCACAGTTTTGTCCTTATTCTGATGGTTGATGTGATCATTACCTGAAACTGCTAGCTTGTATCCATATGATTTTATGCACTATACTGCTGCCTTGTGAATGGCTGATTAAAACATTGTGCAGAAATTTGTAGGTTCCTTGTGCTTCCTTATACATTTCCTGGTGAGTGTTGACCCGTGTAGCTGACATGAAGCACCTTCAGAAGGATCATCTGAATTTAATCTGCTCCTCAAGTGAGACGTCCTGCACTCAAGAAGTTCCACACTCTGGAGTATGCTATATTATAGCTCCAGCTCTCATGCATGCTTCTGAATATTTCTCTTTGTCAAAACTTTTTATAGAAGCTTTGATTATAAGCTCAATGGTGGGTGTCACCCTCCACTATCTACCATATCTTTGCTGTAGTGCATGGCTCCAGATCTGCACATTATACCAGGACGATGTTGGTGCTTAGCTTGTTGTATCCATAGCCAGATGATTTTTTTTTGTCAGCTTTTGTTCCAAATGAAAGGCAAAAGGAGCGATGATACAGAGACCAGAATGTTCTAGCAGCAATGATAATGAAAGAGGACGATGACGTGGGAAATTTGCCTGCATTAAATAGCTGTGGCTTTTGTTCCTGTTCGAATAGATAAATAAGGTTAATGACAGGGTGCAAAAATACCCAAATAATTTTGCACAACTTTCCTTAGTTCTCTTCATGTGATGACTGTAATTAGAGGTGACCTCATCAAGCTCTTTCACCTAGCGCAAGGGGCTGTGCTTTGAGTTAGGCCTTTCGGTAGCTGGATATGAAGAGTTGCATACTAGTAACTTAGTGTGATGTGTTAGGCTCAGTGGAAAGGGCTTGGGATATAAGGGATGGGTGCTTACAATTAGCTTGTAGCTTGCTAACCTCTAGTGGTACAACTAATAAACAGCAATGTAAATGGTGGCAAAAGGTCCCCCATGGCATTTGAAGTCTAATTGGTATTTTAAAGTTTTGGTCTACTGATTTGGGATTGGCACTGTGGGTTCAATCCTCACTCTGGTCACTGGTCACTGTCTGTGAGGAGTTTGGTGTTTTCTTCCCGTGTTGGCCTGGATTTTCTCCCTCATCCAAAAAACACATGGCAATGCTAAATTGCCCCCTAGATGTGAGGGGGTGTGTTGAATAGTTGTGTATTGTACTCTCTGATGGACTGTTGCACTGTCCAGCTGGTATTCCTGCCTTGTACCCAGGTGTGACTTTTTGCAACCCTGGCCAGGAAAAAGCAATGAGATGATGGATGGATGGTCTACTGATTTGTGTGCTACAACATTGGGAATGTTGAGAATCTCTGACTTGTTCAAGCGAAGATGTTGGCACCGAGTTCAACCATATCTAGTCTTTTGTATCATGCTCTGAGTCATGATACTTTTGTATCATGCATATAATCACTGAGCCCATTGGATTCATAGTTAAAATTATCTCTAATTTTAATAATCCAAAGATGTCTGTTTCTCACGCTGGAAGAAAAGGGGTCAGCGGTTCTCATAGATGTTTGTAATCTGGCCAGTTCTGTGTTGATGTGGCATTAATTTATCAAGCAAATTCCATCTCTTGCTTTAATCATGAATTCTTTTAAAGAAACATAAAAGGCTACATTTCATGTTTGATTATCCCAGTGCACAAGCCTGCAGACATATCGTTGAATAATTTGCTGATGCATGATTGATGATGCATTAGATGATTGGTGATTATGGGAATGTTAGATTATTTAGGCAGTGTTATTGCTGTGCTTTTTTGGACCGCATAGTCCGGGTGTCAGAATGAATGATGGCCAGTGACAGTGGCAAGGGCTGCTGTGTATTTTGTTTATTTGATGATTGCTTAGATGAATATATACTGGGGAACATGACGAACCTTGGCCAGGTTATTGAGAATGCATTGCGTTTAGAAATTAAGCTGACTATAGCTGTTACAGACTCATGGGTAAGCTTTTTCATGGACAGCTAATTTATTTGATGGACTGTTTTTCAAGTTCAGAAAAATGATATGAATTTCAAATAAGAAAGATACTAGACGCTAACCTTGCTTAAAACTCCAATCTTAAAGTCCCAGTTCCATTAAAGCAATATGGCTGCCTATACATGGCTGAGTAGCTGCGAGTATACCTTCAAAAAGCTTAGTTAACACACTGTTCAGTTTGGTGGATGTGCTAAAGGTTCAAATGGGACTGCCAGTTGCAGTTTTGCTGATGAGTATATTTTTGATACTTAGGTATATTATAAAAGTCTTCATAATAAGTCTGATTGATTTGAACTTCAATGTATTACTGTGGAGACCCGCTCCAGTAGTAATAACAAAGAAATTTACACACAATTACCCAAAAGGAAATGGAGCAAAATAATTAAAATGCTCAATTAAAAACTATGACTGGATCAGTGTAATGGCCTTATGAAATAAACAGCTTTGCACCACACATATGCCCCTAAAGCCCTCTAAAAGAGCCGCAAGCTACAGATATCAGTGTCCATGCTATAACAGGGCACAAAGTTCAAATCTGAAATCTACAACTGAGCCTAAATCCCATTTTACTGCAGCTCTTACAAACACTTGCTTGTCAAATCCTGCCCAGTGGCAATGATTGCAACTCTCACAATAGACGGCATTACATGCAATTGCTCTGGCTTGGGACTGAATGAGGCGAGTTTCACTGGAGCCCACACAGCTGGGCAGCGCAGCTGACATGAATGCACACAGCAGATTGGCATCTTTTAATACCGAGGCTCACAAAGGCCTAATCTTGCTCAATCAATGACCCATTGAAATAGCTTGTGGTGTAGGATAGGAGCTGTGAAGGGCTTTTGCTGACATGCAGTTAGAGGTTATGACAGAGGCACATTTACTCCCCAATGGAGCATATTTTACCTTTTCAGAGAGGAGTTGCTAACACTAATAATTTCCTGGTCCCATTTGCTACAAGAAGCTCTGGTGCAATTATACTGTGCCAGAGAATGTATTTATTCATTTATTTATTTATTTATTTATTTATTCAAATGTCTTAATAACGGATGCCCAAGAAAAGAGTACTTTGTGGATTTACTAATATTTATTCCATAGCAGATACATTACTGTGTAATGATATAGTGTATCCTTAAAAGTTGGCTATATTTAAGGTGCTCACAATGGACAATAAAGACTTCAATAGATTATTAAGAGACTTAAGGCTTCTACTGAATTCAGCTGTTCTTCACTTTATTTAAATAGTCCAGGTTCATGTCTGTAGATGTTCACTTGAGAAATCACTGATTATTTAACAGGTCTAATACAGACCTCAACCTCAGCATCCTCAACCATCTGCTATAGTTTTTAACTGGATTTGGCTGAGATTAAGGGGCCAAGGTGAGGGTTAGGACTAGGTTTTGGGTTGAGGTTAAGGTTAAGATTAGGGTCTGGGTTAAGTTTTGTTTATTGGTATAAGATATTAAGTCTATTTGATGCAACAGATACAACAATGTGACAGAAACCCACAACAATGTTTTAACATCTAGTGTAAAAGTGTGAAAAGCTTCCTAGAAGAATAGAGACCCTTACTGCAGCAGAGGAGGACAAACCCTACTAATTATTATTCACTTGTAGAGGAACCGTCAAACATCTCCTAAACACAGGTTATGAAACTACCACTCTGGAGATTTGTTTTTCTGGGGGTTAAAGGATCAAAAAGGACCACAAACCACAAGACCTTCTCCAACAAAGGCTCAAATAGTAGAGACAGTTGCTCCAACAATGGCAGGATCAACTCTGAATGAATAAACAGGTGTCTCAATACTTTTGTCCATATAGTGTAGGTCCAATAAGGACTTAGTTGAGGTACCAATTACTACAATCATATTAGAAACACTCTTTATGGTCATTACACACAACAGCACAACAGAATTTCACCATTGCGGTTAACCCATCTGTGGCAGTGAACACACATTAGTGAAAGTCAACACAAAGCTGGAGTGGTGGGGTAGACCTCAGCTGTGATGAATGATGAAAAAGGAGAAGGCGCTGTGCCTTGACTCCCCTTACTCCCATTTCCTGCCAGTCCAGAGGATCAAACCAGTTACCCTCTGATCCCAAACCCACTTCCCTGAGCTTTAGAGATGGACGTCTACAAACGTTTGGACGCATACTGTACTAGCCGTGAAAGATCACCTCATTACTTGACCCTGTCTGTGAATGCTTTGAAATGTCCAGTGTTTCTACAAGTGCTTTAATCTGTCCTGCAAAAAAAAAAAAAAAAAAAATCATTGGTATTTTCCCAATTCATTCTGAGAGTCAATTTGCCTTCATGGTTTAAGGAACAATGTGACATCCATAACGCAAGAATTGCCCTTCAGCTAATCACTGTGGTGAGAAAGTGTAATGGAGCTGTCGCGTGACTGTCTTTCTTTTTGTCTTCGCTGCGTTTCCGTAGCTCTTCTGTTCTCTTTGGCGCCAACGTGTTGTCTATTTGTTTGATGATCACGTTCCATTCTCGTGCCGTTCTTGAATTAAAAATCAAGCCAAGCATGAAATAAACAATAGCAAGGAGAACAAAGGGACGTCTTCTCCAGCGATTATCAAGAATTGAACCGTAGCATCTATAATTACATTCTGCGTTATTATGCTTGACTTCCAAACCTCCTTCACAGCTCATCTTTGCGCTGTGGCTTAAAAAAACACTAAGCTGAAACTGTGAAACCATTACAATGTGATAAATAAGTCTCGCGCTGTTTGCTTGTCCGTCAGGAAAAGTGACTCTGCAATTTCCTGGATTGTTTCATCTTGTTTGCTTTTCATTTCAGCAGCAGAGCTATGAGAAGGAAGAGTTTGCTTGCATGGATGTCCCTGATGCTTTGGAAGGTGAGGGTGTCAGACTTATCTGCTGCACACACACAGGGGTCATGTCAGAGTGCCCAATTATAGATGATAATCTCTCTGTTTGACTCTGGCCTTCAACCTGACCTGATGTCCCATCAACAGGCCTTTGAGTTCGGACACACAAACACAGAGGGGTATAAAGCCCCCCCAGCATAGAGCTGTGGAGCAGTGGAACTGTGTTCTCTGGCATTACGGATGGTGCATCATCCAATACCTTTAGGATGTGTTAGGGAGTTGGGAATGAGGTGAGGTGGATAGTCAAACCTCCTGATCCCACTAAAGCTTGTCTAACTGAATGCAATCAAACCATCACAGCAATGCTAAATAAAATCTAATTTTAAAATCTCCTAAATGCAGGTTATGAAACTGCTCAGCTCAGGAGATTTGGGTGGGAGAGGTGTAACAGGAGGTCAAATGGATCATAAAGGTGGGGACCAAAAACCACAAGACCTGCTCCAACAAAGGCTCATAAATACTAGACAGTTATTCCAACAAAAGCATGATCATTTTTGAATAGCCTTGATTTTGGAAGAAACATTGAATGAGGAGATGTCCCAATACTTTTGGAACAATTTTACTAAAGTAAACTCTTTCCATTCTTTTACTTTTGCTGTTCTTCAAACTTGTTCTCCATTCTCTGAACCACAAAGGCAACTCAAACATCTCATAAACATAGGTTATGAAACTGCTCAGCTCAGGAGATTTGGGTGGGGGAGCTGTACAGGGGGTTGAAAGGATCATAATGGTGAAGGCCAAAAACCACAAGACCAATTCCAACAACATTTTATATTATAAATATATTCTATATATTTCATAACAGTAGTTTTTCAGAACAATAAATGAATCAGGAGGTGTCCCAATACTTTTGTCCATATAGTGTAGGTCAAATAAGGGCTTAGTTTAGGTAACAATTACTACAATTAGAAACATTAGAAACACTCTTTATGGTCATTGCACAGCAGCACAACAGAATTTAACCATCACAGTGAACCCATCTGTGGCAGTGAACACACATTAGCAAAAGTCAGCACACAGCTGGAGTGGTGGGGAAGCCACCTCAGCACCTGGAGAGCATTTCAGGGCTTTAAACCTTGCTGAAGGACACCTCAGCTGTGAACAATGAAGAAAGAGAAAGCACTGCTCCTCGACTCCCCTTACCTCCATTTCCTGCCAGTCCAGATGATCAAACCAGTGACCTTCTGGGTCCAAACCCTCTTCCCTGACCTTTACAGATCCTCTGTGACAGCGGGCTTTATTATTTTTGGAATGCTGCTCCAAAGACTGTAGAAAAATCATCTTCAGTCAAATTGTATCCCCCACTTGCTCCGTGTGCTATTCTTTTTATCTGTCTAGTGTGATGAAATTCAGTCCGAACAGCCCGAGTTTAGACTGTGGTTTCTAAATTATGAATTATAAAAATGGCACTGCATGAAGCTGAAGACGTAATCATCGCTCATTTTGAAAGCCATGTGCCGGGTCCTGTGAGGAAGGCCTTAAGGAATACGTTGGAAATAGGCTAAAGAATATTATCCTCTTAACTCACTATTCCCAAAGCTGATTGAGATTCAACGCCACAGCACAAGTGCATCTGAAAGGCCCTTTCCATAGGACTATGTTCACTACGACACAGACTTGTAGTCAGCAGGACGGCGATGAAATGCATGAAGAAATGCTCATTTAGCTCAGCTGGAGGAACCCTTCATTAGTGAGGCTTAATTCATGGTCTTAGCTTTTGACTTCTACAACCGCATTCTCTGCTTGGATGAAGATAAGCACTGCTAAAGATTGTCCTTGAACCTGAACATCAATTTTACCCATTAATTTTCCCTCTGTCTTCACTTTTTCTCTGTTACAGTATCTGGTTGTCTGGATTTCTACCTAAAAGGGTGAGAGCTCTTTGAAGTGCCCTTTTTGTGCAGCCTTTGCATCATAAGCTGAAAAGAGAAAGCACCCAGGCATAGACTTCCAATGACACAGAGCTCATCCACCTTCATTTTGAATTCAGTCGCAGAAAAGAAGAGGCAGAGAAGAGGAGGCAGGGTACTCCTGGCTTCATCTGAGTGTGCTCCCAACATCTTTGTGTGTTAGTCTTCATTTGCTTGAGTGTGTCCTGCGGAGAGAGGAGTGTTTATGCTCGTGAAAGAGTGGCTGTGCACTCCTGCAACCTCGTGTCGAGTGAAAAACACATCTTTGAATCTCAAATTTGAAACTCTTCTCCAAACAGACTCGAGTTTTTTGGTTCTCTGAAGTCGGCCACAGGTTTTGGTCATGATTTAATTGCACTGCTAATTTTATGCTGAATATTTGGCTCTGAGAAATGTATCAGTGACCAAAATGTGTCAAATGTAGCAGAGCATATGTGGAAATGAAATATTTGTTCCGTTCAAACTAATATAAACTGTGTAATCAGTGAACTCACAACAAGTCAACAGAAAATATTCTTATTTATTGCAGGTGGAAAGCTTTAGGGATGTATACCCTTCACCCTTTCACACTTTCACACTGTCTTGCTATTATCTATCCAATGTTATCTTTAGCATTTTTCTGCCCTTTTCAGAAACTGTGAAGAATGTAGAAATTATATATATATATATATATATATATATATATATATATATATATATATATTAACACGTGTATAAGGTGCTGGAGAAAACCTCATCTCCTCAAAACCCTTGTACTCCACTCGCATCTCCTCAAGACCCCATTACTCCACCCACACCTCTTCAACATCTCAGTACTCCGGACGAATTTCCTCAATGTTGCAAATTCTAGCCCCATCTTCCCAATGCCCTATCAATGCCCCATCTTCCCATGGCCCTATTGCTGCACCCAATTTCCCAAACACCCTATTACTCCACCCGTCTCCTTATCACTCAACCATTACTCAACCCCATCTCTTCAACCCTTTAGCTATCAATCCCCCCCCATCTCCTCAATGCCTTATTATTCCAACCCATGTCCTCAATGCCTCATTGCTCCACCCCATTTTCTCAATGCCTCAGTACTCCACATATGCAGATCTGAGCAGTTTTTTTCACTTCCAGTACAAACATCAGATACTATTGAAGTTACACACATACATTGTTTTCTACTTCTTATCTGAAAAACAGGAAGAAAAAGAACAAGCTGAAAATAAGCCATTCAAGGTAATTTACCAAACCGCATCACCGTTCATTTTTATCATTTTTTTCATTTTTTTCATTTATTTATTTCACACTGCTCCAAAAACACATAACTGAAAAAAATACACTTTCAGTTGTCTGTAGTGATTGATTAGAGCTTTCACAACCAACTTAGCATTCTGTTAGCATTCCTGTGTCTTCTGACACAGGCAGGCATCTGGGTTTTGTTGGTTCTGGATTTTTAATCTGACATTTGGAGATGGCAAGCAACCTCATATAAGCTGCTTTTACCCACTGAGATTCACAATAGCTAGATTCATCATTAAAGTGAAACACAGGTGTTTTATATTTCACAAAACTTGGATCACTCCTCGGTTCTTAACAATCTCTGTCCCTAGTACAGCTAGACTGATAATATTGGGTACTGGGTGCACTTTATGTGCTCCTGTGGAGTGATTCAAATCCTGCATAAGTGAGTTACAATATTTTCAGTGCACTGACAATTGGTGGAATAGTTAGTTCCAACAAACATTTCACAGAGCAGATTCACAGAGCACTCATACTTATATATGTATATGTATATGTGTATGTGTGTATATACAGTGAGTCCAAGAAGTATTTGATCCCTTGCTGATTTTCTTCGTTGGCCCACTAATAAAGACATGATCATTCTATACTTTTAATGGTAGATGTATTCTTACATGGAGAGACAGAATATTAAAAAGAAAATCCAGAAAATAAATCTAAGGAATATATATTAATTGATTTGTATTTCATGGAGTGAAATAAGTATTTGATCCCTTAGTATTCATTAGCAGTTCTGGCTTTTACAGACCAGTTAGACACTCCCAATCAACTTGTTACCTGACCTGAAGCCACCTGTTCTCACTAATCACTTGTGTGAAAAACACCTGTCCACAGAATCAGACAGATCACACAGATTTCAAGTCTCCAACATGGGTAAAACCAAAGAGCTGTCACAGGACCTCAGAGTCAGAATTGTTGACCTTCACAAAGCTGGAATGGGCTACAAAAAGATTAGTAAGGTGTTGGATGTGAAAGTAACAACTATTGGTGCAATTATCAGAAAGTTTAAAGAGTATAACATGACAATCAACAGACCTCGGCCCGGTGCTCCAAAGAAGATTTCGCCTCGTGGGGTGGCAATGATGCTGAGAACAGTCAGAAATCGTCCTGCAACCACTCGGCAGGAGTTAGCAAATGACCTGAAGGCAGCTGGGACCACAGTTTGCAAGGAAACAATTGGCAACACTTTGCGCAACAATGGATTCACATCCTGCAGTGCCCGAAAGGTACCCCTGCTGAAGAGAGCACATGTGGAGGCGCGCCTCAAGTATGCCAATGATCATTTGAAAGATGAACCAAGTTATTGGGAGAAGGTTTTGTGGTCAGACGAGACCAAAATTGAACTTTTTGGCCTCAACTCCACCCGCCATGTGTGGAGGAAGAAAAATGCTGCCTATGACCCCAAGAACACTGTGCCCACCGTCAAGCATGGAGGTGGAAGCATAATGTTTTGGGGGTGTTTCTCTGCCAAGGGTACAGGGCTACTTCACCGCATCACTGGGAAGATGGATGGAGCCATGTACCGCACAATCCTGAGGGACAACCTCCTCCCCTCTGCCAGGGATCTGAAAATGGGCCGTGGTTGGGTCTTCCAACATGATAACGACCCTAAACATACAGCAAAGGCAACAAAGGATTGGCTCAAGAAAAATCACATTAAGGTCATGGAGTGGCCCAGCCAGTCGCCAGACCTCAATCCGATCGAAAATCTATGGAGGGAGCTGAAGGTCAGAGTTGCCAAGCGACAGCCCACCAACCTTCATGATTTAGAGAGGATCTGCAAAGAAGAGTGGGCCAAAATTCCCCCTGGTGTGTGTGCTAAACTTGTGGTTAACTACAACAAACGTCTCACCGCTGTGCTTGCAAACAAAGGCTTTGCCACTAAGTATTGAGTGTGTTTGGCAAGAGGGATCAAATACTTATTTTCCTCATTGAAATACAAATTAATTAAAATATATTCTTTAAAATTATATTCTGGATTTTTGTCTTGATATTCTGTCTCTCCATGTTAGAATATATCTACCATTAAAAGTGCAGAAGGATAGTGTCTTTATTAGTGGGCAAACAAAGAAAATCAGCAAGGGATCAAATACTTCTTGGACTCACTGTATATACATACATTCACACACACTACACTATGGCCAAGATGGACATGATGAGTATATAAACATCTAGCAAACATATATGGCAATACTGGACTGTTAAAATGTCCTTAAACTGGACATAGCTATGGCCTTTTAGCTTCCTGTTAGTGATCATGATTGACTGCAGTTGGTAGCTTATCTGTGCTCACATAAAAAGGGTTTGTTTGACAGCACTCATTGGATTGACTAAAATCCAGTGTAATTGGAAAGTCTAAGAACATCAGTGCAGATCTGAGAAGTATGATCATAGATTTATGCAAGTCAGGAATGTCCCTTGAAGCCAATTATTTGACACAAGTAGATGTAAGTTATTGGGAGGTGTAGCCAGTTAACCCAGTTCTGAAAAAAAGAGCCAAAAGGTTCACCCTCAGCTGACAGGAAATTGGTTCAGATGATCTGGAACAACCAGGCACCACCATGGCATAGGCTTGCCTTGAACTGGAAGCTTTGAGAAGGCCACTGTCACTGTGTCTAGTCATGCAAGCTTCAGATCATAATGGACTGAGAGGCCGACTATAGTTTGCCGCTGACCACACAGAGAAAAAAAAGCCTTCTGGAGGAAAGTTTTAGTGTTAGATGAGACAAAAATTTGGTCGTTTGGCCAGAGTTTAGAGGAGAAAGAGGAGACAAATGGAAGCTGCCAAACAGTTCATTAAGTGAAATTCAAGCACAATTTAAAACCGATTGAGATCTTGTGGGACTGCATTTGAAAAAAAATGTGGACATAAGTGAAGAATGCGTAGGAGGCCGTTTACTTAGATCATTTTGAAAAACTTTAGGGAAGAAAACAAAGCAGTATGAGATGGTCTTCAATACCAAATGACCTACAAAATGCTGACAAACAAATGCTATAAAGTGTTTGCATTTCCTAGTTTCAAGATTTTCTGGTGTGTCAGTGAGTTTTACAAAAAATGACCCGGGATCAATACTTTTTAGGTAGTTTATAATGTCTGTTTATATAAGAACATTCCTCAATCCAACCCCACTAAATTAAATTGGGTTGTACATTTCCCTTAATGAACTGTGATGCAGCATATTGTTCCGACCTCCAGCGACTCATTTAACTGAGGTTGCAAAACAAATGGGAAACAACTAGAGAGGAATGAAGGGACCAGGTCAACAACAAAATAAAAAAAAAAAATACCAAAAGCATTTTTAATGTGATGAATCATATAACCATCCAGTAGCCTCACAAGAAGATCAAATCCAGGCCTAGATAAAATAAAGGCCCAAGAGGTGCCAACTGAGATGGTTCTGAAGAAAAGAAAAGAAAAAACAAACATGCTAAAAAATTCACATTTTAACTGTCAAAACATAAAAAACAACAACAGCACTCGGGTACTGATGTTTCAGCCCTGATCTGTCCCTCCTGATGTAGCCTTTAATACTCCAGATAGACAAGGGTGGCCTATGTAGATGAGTATGTGCTAAATCATGTTCGTGCAGGTGCTGTGTACGTTAAATATGTGGTGGTAACATTTTTGGCTGACAGAGGTGGAAACCAACTTCTTCAATGTTCTGCTGTTGTAGCCGGTCTCAAGGTTTGATGTGTTGTGATTTCAGAGATCCTTATCTTTTCACCACAATTCTACAGAGAGTTACTGTAGTCTTTCTGTCAGCTCCAAGCAGTCTGGTCATTCTCCGTTCCATTGATTCCACACAGAACTGCCATTTACTGGATGTGTTTTCTTTATGACACTATCCTGAGTAACTCTAGAGACGGTTGTAATGAAAATCCCAGGAGATCAGCAGTTCCAGAAGTTCTCAAACATTTACATTTTACATTTAAGGCATTTAGCAGACGCTCTTATCCAGAGCGACTTACAAAAGTTCTTTGCTATTTACCCATGAAAAACCTCAGCTAGTTTGAATAGACTAATAATTTAAAGATACCTCTAAGCTTAGACATTACTAAACAAATAGGAAACAACTAGAGAGGAATGAAGGGACTAGGCCAACAAGAAAATTAAAAAAAAAAGTTTACCAAAAGCATTTTTAATGTGATGAATCATATAACCATCCAGTAGCCTCACAAGAAGATCAAATCAAAGCCTGGATAAAATAAAGGCCCAAGAGGTGCCAACTGAGATGGTTCTGAAGAAAAGACAATGTGGTGCCAACAATCACGCCACTCTCAAAATTGCTGCAATTACATATTCCCCATTCTGATGGGTGATGTGAACATTTCACTGCTGCCGCACAATTGGTTGATCTTCATAATAAATGGCTGAGTGTATATGTAGGGTCTGCATGCCATACAATCTCCCCAGGCAAAATATTAGTCACTTTTGCGTGTTTAAGGTGGAAATTACTTCAGACTCCTGCAGATTGTGAGGCTGCATCTGCAGGTGTATGAAAGCATACGGTCATGCAGGTCTACCAGCAGTGGCAGAAATCCCAGTCTACAGGACATTCTCCTCAGAATTATGGCTGAAAGACAGGAAACAGCAGTGTGTTTCACGGCTTGCAGATGAAACCGCTTGGCTTCCAGGAAAGAAATTGAGTCTAGAAGTCAACGCAGGTCCTTCACATCAATTTCCAAAAGAAAACACTCTGCTAGAAACTGCATACCATCAACATATGGAGCAGAGTGACCTCAAGAAGCCTCTGTGTGTGTATATATTTATACATATGAATATATACAGACACACAAACCCATAGTATATGCACATGAGCAATTCCTTTTGACTGCTGGTGAATAATAAAGTTATCAGTGAGTGGATATATTGCACTCACTCTGCTTGTGGCCAAAGTAGCCACTGATCATTGCCCCAGTTTCTAGTTCAATCTTATTAATGCCATTATGATAGGTAATTTTACATTTAGCAGAAAGCAGATGTCTGAACCTGCCTGCAGCTCAGGGTGAGTGTCATTTCAGTCCTGATTTAGAAACAGTGCTGTTATGCTCTCAGGGGACATGACAATGAGATGAAGATGATATGCCAATGTAAATTAGCCTTAAATCAGCTAAGCACTTTCACCTGCCTGCCGCAACCATTCAAATGCAAACTGTTAGGTATTTTGCATAGCAATTTTTAAGACTCAAGAACATTTAGCTTTAGAAACCTTTCTTGTTAGGTACATTCAGATGGCGCTTTCCTTGTATCCCTCAACACGTCCCCGGAGAACGGCTCCAATAGCCTTTGTATGGTGCAGATGTCTAAGTTTAGCCCTCTCAAAATGGCACAATTTAAAGAGGTCCAATTCAGCAGAAAGATATAATTTACTGTGGAACAGTTGTACTGTTCCAATTCCCCACCATCAAAAATAAAATCTCTAAGATCCCACAATGGGATAACACCTTATTCTCCTCTTGCTTAACAAAAAGCCTTGCAGCAAAGAGTACTTATGGTAATTATGGCACACTGTTCGGAATTAAAGGCAATTTTCACAATATGAGACCTCATAAAGGCTGCAGTTTCTCCCTGGATGAAAATCGCTGTTCGATACACTGAAAGACTGAATGACGGGCAAAAGGAAAAAAACAAACAGATTAGGAGACTTGGAAAGGAAGACATAGCAGAAATAGGGAGGTAATGGCAAGCAATGCTGTCTTATGTACTCCAAAAAATCAGCATTGGGAGACAGTCTTGGAGTGAATCTGGCTGTTTATGAATTTTCTAGAGCTTATAAAAAATAACTTAATGGAGAAATGATACAGATTCCTTATTTCACTATGATTTAGGTTAGGTGTTATGGTTTACTTTCGGGGCAGATTAAGGTGTGGATTTGTCATGTTTGGAAGGCGGGCAGGGATGAGGAGGATGCAAGTGCAGGGTAATGGTTTTTAATAAAGAAAGCCAAGCACAAAACAGAAGCAGAAAATAACTAAATCAAACAGACTAAACTAAACCAACACAAGCAAGAGATAATAAACAAACTGGTGACCAAGCGCGAAGGTGGGGAGAAACACAAAAGACGTCCACTCACAAACACAGCACCCAACCAGAAACACAGGAAACAAAGGTACAACATATACACTAAAACAAACAAGGAACACCTGAGACAAGTTAACAAACGGGCAGGGCTACAATGGAGAACACCTGGGAAACAAATGAGAAGGTGGGACAAAGGTGGAGACTAGGGAGAAGGCAAGGACAAAATACAAACAGAGGGCAGAAAGGGACACGGAGACCAGAATGGGAAAACACAAGGACAAGATTTAGACACCTGTTACAGGGTTATGGTTAGGTTAAAACTATGTTTAGGTGTAGGGTAAAATGTAGGTTGAGAATAGGCTTTGGTGTAGATTATGGTGTAGGTTAAGGTTAGGTTTAGATTACAGTTAGAGGTATATGAAGGTGAAGGTTAAGATTAGGTTTAGATGTAGGTTAAAATGTAGGTTAAGATTAGATTTAGGTGTAGGTTAAGATGTAGGTTAAGATTAGGTTAAGATTAGGTTTAGGTGCAGGTTAAGATTAGTTTAAGATTAGGTTTAGGTGCAGGTTAAAATGTAGGTTAAAATTAGATTAAGATTAGGTTTAGGCGTTGGTTAAGATTAGGTTTTGGTGTTGGTTAAGATTAGGTTTAGGTGTAGGTTAAGTCGTAAATTAAGATTAGGTTAATGTTAGGTTAAGATGTAGGTTAAGATTAGGTTTGTGTGTAGGTTAAGATGTAGGTTAGATTAGGTTTATGTGTAGGTTAAGATGTAGGTTAAGATTAGGTTTGTGTGTAGGTTAAGATGTAGATTAAGATTAGGTTAAGATTTGGTTTGTGTGTAGGTTAAGATGTAGGTTAAGATTAGGTTTGTGTGTAGGTTAAAATGTAGGTTAAGATTATGTTAAGATTAGGTTTGTGTGTAGGTTAAGATGTAGGTTAAGATTAGGTTCAGATTAGGTTTGTGTGTAGGTTAAGATGTAGATTAAGATTAGGTTAAAATTAGGTTTGTGTGTAGGTTAAGATGTAGGCTAAGATTAGGTTAAGATGAGGTTTATGTGTAGGTTAAGATTAGGTTAAGATTAGGTTAAGATTAGGTTTGTGTGTAGGTTAAGATGTAGGTTAAGATTAGGTTTGTGTGTAGGTTAAGATGTAGGTTAAGATTAGGTTTGTGTGTAGGTTAAGATGTAGGTTAAGATTAGGGTTTGGCATAGATTAATATGTAGTTTTAGGTTAGATTAGGTTAAGGTTAGTGTTAGGTGCAGTGCATGTTTAGTTTCTTTTTTGTTTTCTATTAACCGTCGATATAGGTGTTTGGTATATCCAACGAAGGATGCTAATGGTGTATTTGTGTAAGGTTTAGCTTTGGTTTAGGCAGGTTATTTGTTTTTTTCAGTTCTTTTCTTTAGCCCTGTCCATTGTCCACCTTTTACTACTTTAAGTCGCTATCTCATTTATAAACCTTAGAATCCAGAACTGTTGTTGAACATCAGTTTATGACAGTATGTGCATCTGAGTAGAGTAGGGTAGGGTAATTCGCAGAGTAGTTGGTGGTCTTTTCCCTCACCACATCCCTCCCAACTGGAATCTTTATTTGCCCTGAAGCACAAGGAACATTTTTCCTGGTGTCAACATAGGTTACAATGAATGCAAGATTAGAGAGTCTGTCAGCAAACAAGGTGCTAAAATGCTAACGTGAGTTAGATACCCAGTGCTTCTAGCGAATCCAATAAAAGATACAAAGTGTAGCAGTGGGCTAAACAGCGGAGCAGCCAGACGCAGCATGCAGCCTGGTGTATTTGTCATTCTTTAGGGGAGGTAAACAGAGCGCGCTCTTAATCCATGTGAGGTGAGCCGAGTTATTGTTCCCCTCTGAGAAGAAGGTCTACACTTACACATTACGGCTGAAGATCTATCACCATGAAAGTGGCCCAATGAAGACAAAGCTGCAGCAGACTGTCCCAGGCTCCAGGGGCAGGTGAATGGGACAGATCTTCCTTTTTCAAAAGATCATAACCAAATACACAAGACAAGAAATGAAGTTACCAGCAGAACTCCTACGTTTAGATCCTACTGTTATTGCTGAATATAAGAGAAGCATGGTGTAAACTTATAGTAAGTCTCACAAGGGGAGTTACTTTTGTAGCTTTGCTGAGCTACTTAAATGTCATTCTACAATCGGCCTTAAAGGAGTCATTCAGTGAAACATCTAATTTGCCTCTTACTTGGAAGTAGTTCTAACTAAAAGTGAAGGGGCATTCTTCAAATCCACACATCAAAACAGCTGTCGAAATCAGTTCATGATTGTATGAGCATCTGAGCAGAGTAGGGTAGGGTAATCAGTAGGGTAGTTGGTGGTCTTTTCCTGATCACATTGATCCCAATCAGAATCTATATTCATCTTGACGCACCAGGAATATTTTTCCTGCTGTCAACATAGGTTAAAATGACGGCAAGACCAGAGATTCTGTCAGCAAACATGGTGCTAAAATGCTAATGTGAGTTAGATACCCAGTGATATGAAGGGAACGTTTGGGAAACCCTGCTTTAAGCCATATGATAAGCCCCTATAAGTAAAGGACGCTGAAGAGCGTGAAAAAAAATTAATAATTGAGATATTTATTAAAGACCCCCATCAGAGACCTCCTGCCCTATGCCCAGCATGTTATCTGTGTGGAGCGGCAACTCTGCTGACGTGAATGAGGAATGTCATGTTTAATAAATGTTAAACTGAAATGGTGTCTCAGTAAATATGTAAATTAAAGCAGATTTGTGTGAACTCTTGTGTATTGGGGTCAGTTCGTATAGAAATATGGTTTTATTGTGGAGCTCAGTATGGAAGTGTTTAGGTCAGGCTACTGGAGCGAACCGCTGAAGGCCGGCTATGTCCAAATACTTTACTGAAACATTCTCCCATAGATTCTGCTGCTCTGATGTCCCTGTGGATGCCAGTATATGTGATGTGGCCATGAGCTACAGATCAGCAAACTCAAGGACAGCAGGGTGGAATGGAAGTTTCTGAGAGCTATTCAGACATGGCTACAATGCACACAAGCATACAGAGTTTAGGTTCAATCTGGAGGTTGTGTCTGGTGTGAAGTGGTTGTTTCCTGCCAGTCCTATTTACCACCCTGTTATTTTGGCTCAGAATAAAACACTGATTTTCCTTTTTTGTTGGGCTTGATAAGCTCTGCTTTATAGCCTGGCTTTCACCACCATGACTGATCGCAGTAGCCATGTAACATAAGGCCTAGCCTAGCATTAGCTTAGAATTGTAACAAGAACAAATAATTTTCTGTAATTATCTCTAATAATTATCTTAGTAGTCCTTCTCCCTTAGGTTTTAGCTTTTTAGCCTCAATTCCATTCCATTCTATCAAAGTGGGCACTGCATTTAGCCTCTGAAGGTTTTAGCTAATGAGCTTGTTCCAAATTCTAAATGTTGGGGGTGTAAATACAATGAGTCAAGATTGTGTAACAGTTTGGGGGTTTTCGAATTGAAACTCTGCATTTTTAATGTGGCCCTTGTAATTATGTTTAATGTAGGCTGTAAAACAATACCACTGTCCACTTTATTAGAGACACTTATTTTAGAGTTACAGACTGTACCCAGTGGAATACAGGCAAGGTGTGTTTCAGGTGGGCCTGGGCTCTGAATGGGTTTGTACATGTGTTGATATTTCCCCATTATTACAGCCCACTTTAATCTCACATGGGTACCATCTAGGCCCCTTGTGTAGTATACAACCCAGATGGGGCCCATGTTTAACCCCTCCTGGTCCCATCACTGACCGTGATGGACATGACCTATACAGGCCCCACAAAAATGGTCATCTGTTCATCATTGGTCATCATTTCTGACCACAGGATCACCGCTGACTAGATATTATTTGTGTAACAGTTTTGGGGGGGTTCGATTTGGCCTGCTTTACATCTCTGTTTTGATTCTGCTGAAATTCCTTTTTTAATGAAGAGACAACAGCGTTTACGGTTCACGGTTTGTCACTTCCATGTACCAAACTCTCCTTATTAAGCTATGTAAAGGTAAAGTGACACCAAAAAAAAATGTAATGTTCATTCTATTTTATTCTATTATATGATCTACTACATAACTAGTTGTAATGATTTTCATAATTTAGATAATAATTAACATGATTTGCTTTATATAGTGACAGGTCTAAGTCTGCATCTCTGACTTTTATTCTTTTATGGTCAACAAATGTAAACAGTTTGCAAAAATGTGATGAAAGGTGATAAGGTATCTCCTTTTGGATTGAAATTTTAGAATTTGAAGTTCTCTGCTTGGCTCAGTGATCATTTACATGTTCATTACAGGTACTGCATGCTTTCTTTAGATGCTTTCATAAGAATGTAAAGCAGATCATGCCGTTGTGCCCATCACATGACTCGATAATTAGAACTTAGTTTACATAATTAGAGAATATTTCCCCCTCCAGCCCTGCACACTGTGCCAAATGATGAATAAATAAAGAAATCAAAGTTCCCCTGAGCCCAGGATCAGCTTTAGAATCCCTCAGGCATTTAGTAAAGTGTTTTAATTCGTGGGAATCAAAAGTGAGGACTCCAGGGAACGAACCAGAGTACTGAAGTCATTTGGATGTTTTAAAAACATCAATATAGCTGTAAAAAAAGACTATATACATTCTCTGACTGTCGCATTTTCCATCTCCCAGCAGAGAACATGGTGGTTGCCAACATGTGTTTATTCAGCTTTGATGTGTTCTTTTAGGAGCATTCACATCTCGTCGTGTCTGCGTTTCCTCTCAGCGCACAGAAATCTCTCTCTACACTTCTTCCTACTCAGACGTACTCTGATTTGCATTTCCTAATTGATACCAGCACCACAGTCTGCCGGCTGTTTCAGCTGGAAGTTGCTCTCCTCTGAGATAGGCCTGGGATATTTATGGATGAAAAGCCGATGAGATAATACTTTTGATGAAACTTTGATTAAGGCAACTTGGCTTCATTTACATAAGTTTTTTTGTTCAATTCCGTCGTTGTGCTTTTAATAATATAGTGAGAAACTGCATTTTTAAAGTGCCCCCTGTAATTATGTTTAATGTAGGCTATAGAAAAAAACAATACCACTGTCCACTTTATTAGAGACACTTATTTTAGAGGTCCACTCTTCATATGTAGAGTTGCAGACTGTACCCAGCTAACATGTCCATGTGGGCTCACATGGTTGGAATGCGGGCAAAGTGTGTTTCAGGTGGGTTTGTACATGTGTTGATACTTCCCAAATCGGCCCCATCATTACAGCCCACTTTAATCTCACATGGGTACCATCTAGACACCTTGTCAAATCAAGTCAAGTCAAATTTATTTGTTTAGCACTTTTTACAACTGTTGTCGTCACAAAGCAGCTTTACATAATTAGTAATTAGTAAAATAAATTAGTATTTAGTAAAAGTTGGGTGGTGGTATCTTGTGTAGTATACAATCCAAATGGGGCCCATGTTTTTCCCCTCCTGGCCCTATCACTGACCCTGATGGGCAAGACCTATACAGGCCCCACAAAAATGGTCATCTGTTCATCATTGGTGGGTTTCTGACCACAGGACCACTGCTGACTAGATATTACTTGGTTGGTGGATCATTCTCAGAACAGAGGTAACACTGGCATGATAGTGTGTGCGGTGTTGGTAAGTGCAAATCAGTTGCAGCAGTGTTGCTGGGGTTATTACAGGTCCAGAATGGGCCTAAAAATACCACCACCCAAAAATATCCAGGCCAAAAGCACCTCTGTGGTCACAAACTGACCATTGATGAAGATCTAGAGCAATGAATCCCAACCCTGTGGTCCTGATCCTGAGTTGAGGGTGATGTATTAAAGCAGGAAACCAAAATAAAAATGTGCAAGACAGGGGGGTCCTCCAGGACCAGGGCTGATGTCAACTGTGCATCAACAGATGCCACAGTCTCTAACTGTAAACCAGTTTACCAAGGTGGAGCTACAAGAGAGGGGTTCCTACAACAGGTATCCAGTATATCCACACATGAACAATTTAAAAAATGTATTGCATGCTGGTATGTTAGCATGCTGACCTCCAGTCTGTGTTAGCTGCACTGCTGTCAGAGACACAGACTTCTGTCTTATGTCTCTACTCCACTGATGTTTTGGAAAGTTATCTCCACTTTCAGTGGCCTTCACTGACCATGTCCAAGACTATGACATTGCCTTAAAAATGATTTTCTTTGTTCCTAAGCCTCTTTCAAGAGACCTCTGCAACGGGCCAGTTCATAAATATTCAATAATGCTTCTAGCTCACCACCTAGAGTGAAAATCAATGCTGTGGTAATGAACCTGAAGAGAAGCTTTGTTTCAAAAACGGCATCGCCAACCAGCATGCCAATAGGGGACACCTCACTGATGGAGGGTTCCAGGGGGACTTACAGTGGGTTATCAGCAGCAGAGGGGACGGCTTTCTGGCTTTTTAGAGCTTAAATACCCCAAATTACCCAGAAAGGAATAATAAAACACACACATACACAAAACAAAGTTTGTTTAACTGATTTGTATGTGGAATAATCTACCGTTAAATCATTAAAATTTATGTGCCGGCAAGGCGAGAACAGAATGGGAGTTTGATTGGATGTCGGTGTCAGTCAGCGCTGCAGCCTGACTCAGGGCTTGGAATACATTTTATGCAGTCTTAAACCTTTTTGACATTTGATGGATTGAGTGTGCTGCACCACGCTTATGTGTTTGCCTAAAAAGCTTTTAAAAATAATGTTATTTCATTACATCTCTTCAAAAAAGCCTATCAGCCGTAACACTGTGTTGTTCTTCAATTTTTTCTGGTTAGGTAATGGTGTGGCATTTAGGAGATGGGCCCTCTATAATAAGTGCATTTCAGTCAGCGTACTTTCTTCTCTCCACACATGAGATAAAGCAGTCTTGAGCATCAAGTTTTTATTTTTCTACAGAAAAAGATTTTCACTTTCCAAACTTTTCCTATTACCTGTTTCCTTTTAGAACTAATCACCCTTGTTATCAGAGCTGGTAAAATGCAGAACAGTTGTTAACAGTCCAGTTTATTTTCTTGGGCCTTGAAAAAAACCAGGAATACAGTACATGGCAGATTTTAGATGCAAGATAGTGAGTTTTGTTGATTTAAAAGAGGTATGTACGTTCATCCCAGGAATGGTTTTCATATTGTCACCTTTGTGCAAAAACCTTGTATCTCCATTTCTGATCTTTTTCACTTTTTGACTCTTTTTATCTTTTTGTTTTATTTGGTTGCTGTCCTGCACATTGTGTCGCAATTTCATGATAAGTGCACCAATAAAAATTCTCAAAAATGATCTATAATAAACACTTTGGCCTCACTTTATAGTAAGTCTCTCTAATCACTGTGTAATTAAAGATTAACAGGCCATGCAATAACAGTGTAACTACTGGTGATGTAGTAACTGTTGCAGATGGATTACAGTAGTATGTTGGATGTCATCAACTTAATTCGGACTCATTGGGTTACACAAGTGTATCTCAGTAACTGTAACTGTCTGTAACCATCTATAAAATCACAAGAGAGAATATGATGTAACAGCTATTGAGATACACTTGTGTATTCACATGAGTCAAAACATGAGGCAAAAACAAACAATACCATTATTATTATTATTATTATTATTATTATTATTATTATTATTATTATTATTATTATTATTATTATGGTTAAATTTCACAGGTATTAGAGCTCAGTATATACTGTATTGGGACAATTAAAAAAAAAATCCATTGAAAGTTAAGAAAGTTTTTTTTCCTTCTCCAGTAAAGTTGCCATTTTGGAGATACACTATTTTTGCAGAACACTGACAATATGCAGAATGAAAAATGCTCTGAATGTCCATATGTATTTTAGGATGTTACTAGCCAGATTTGTAGGAGTCACCTGCCACATTCAGGTTCTCTCACATTCTCTGTACTCTATAAATCCAAACAGAACGAATTTCCATCTTTTTACCTTCTTCTGAGTAAATGACTGCCCACCTCTCTGGCCTGACACTGATGGAAGTTTGACCGTCTGGCTTTCCTGTTACACACCACAGACCAGCTGCTCACCCTCCAGCTATGCTGCTATCTGTCTCGGACTAGTTGTCCACCCTGTATTACCGACTTAGGTTTACATGGACTCTAACTCTTAACACACTTAACACTGGGCCAGCGGTGGCTCAGCGGTTAGAGCGCCGGGTTATCGATAACAGGGTTGTGGGTTCGATTCCCGGGCTCGGCAAGCTGCCACTGTTGGGCCCTTGAGCAAGGCCCTTTACCCTCTCTGCTCCCCGGGCACTGGAGTTGGCTGCCCACCGCTCTGGGTGTGTGTGTGTGTACTCACTGCCCCTAACACATGTGTGAGTGTGTGTTCACTACCAGATGGGTTAAATGCGGAGGACACATTTCGCTGTACAGTGTACAGTGACAAATACGTGCACCTTTACCTTTACTCCAAAGCTTGTTACGTATTAAGATGTATTACTCAGTAACTACAGGGACGTCTGTACAAACTGGTGGGGCTTCATTGGTAATAGAAGTTTGCAATAACACTTTTGGCCCGCTGGCAGGACTTTGGCTTTTTAAGTGGTTAAACTAGACTGTGGTCTGAAAGTGTTATTACAAGCGTCGATTACCAGAGAATAGCCCCACCAGTTTGTACAGAAGTCCTTGTAGTTTCTGACTAATACACCTTAGTGTGTAATAGGACTTACTGCCTCAAGCCTTGCTGGGTTAAGCTTTTAACTGCTGCTATTATTAGTAGTATTATTATCATTATACAACAATTATTTTATTACTCTTACTATTACTACTATGGCAATATCAGTATACTATGGCAATATCTGAGCATAACAATGTATAAGTAGTCCTGACCAAAGAAAGATGGGTACCCCTTGTGAGTCATGGTTCCTCCTGAGGTTTCTTCCTCACCACTGTCACCTTCTGCTTGCTTACCGGGGGTTTCATGTTTTTGTCTGACAGATTCCAAACAAGCCCAGAATGGCTTTGGCCTTTCAATAGCGGTATTAGAAGTGTGTTGGTAATGGTTTGTATTGTTTGAATGTGATTTATGAGCATCCTCTTAGAATCATTGAAGTAAACATTTACCTGAAGCTCCATAGAGGTGGGATAGAGCAGTATGTTCCAAGGCCACACTCAGGAGACAGCAGCTATTAGATATGCTGCTTCAGCAGTGCTTATGAGGCAAGTCTTGGCATAGCAGCTATGGTTATATGATGCTAATGTACTGAAAAACTGTCTACTGTCACAGTTTTATATAAAAAGATTGCTCTTATTTTGGGAAATATTATTCTTGTCTCATAGAGCATTTGTGTAGTCACTACTGCCTGAGGCCTGTTTTGGGTATTCTGGCATACTAGCTTTGCTCTATGTAGGCCATATTCCCTCCCATATACATTAGGAGGCTAGAGGCCATGCTTGAATCAGTACCATTGATTGGTTGTCATTAATCATAACACCAATCAATGTATCCTATAGGGAAACACCTTTTCTGAACCTTGCTACATAACATTGACATGAGTTGTCATGCCCAGTAATATTACAGTGTCATGTTGCTGTTACCAATATACCTGTAATGGCCGATGCTACAATTATGATCATGTCATAACTTTGAAATAGCTTCCATGATAACAAACACTGTTGCATCTGCTATGACAATTATAGCTAATAGTAACATGACACTGTCATAATAATGGAGATGTCATAGCATATGCTATGATTTGATTATGGCATGGTGAGATCAGTGTTGTGTAACAGGGTATAAGTTGTGTTACCAAAAAGGAATTAGCATTTCCTTTTTTTCATTGAGACAAATCAATTAAGTAAATTGTCCAGACAATGTGGTGGCCTCTATATGTCCAAAAGTTTGTGGACACTCCTTCTAATAAAATTATTTCATTCAGCTGCTTGCACCCATAAATAAACATCAACCTGTTGTAGAGGACTACAGAATTAAGCTGTAAAGCAGTGGAACAGTGTTCTCTGGAATGATGGTTGGTGTTCCATCCAATACCTTGGGGATGAGTTGAGGAGTTGGGTATGAGGTGTGGTGGGGTGGTGATTATCCAACATCATGACCTCAGTAACACTCATGTCAATGAATGCAATCAAATCCTCACAGCGATGATCCGAAATGTAGTAGAAGGCCTACTTCCTTGCACAGTAGAGACTTCTTGTCTGTAGAGTGTACCTTTAAACTATTTGTCTAGGGGTTTTACTGAGGTCCCAACAATAAAAAAAAAAAAATAGACAAAGATCAAAGTATCGAGCAAACTTGAGGTCTTATGGTTTCTCTGTAGTTTTTTATAGTCTAACTAGAAAAAGATCAATAAACCAAACTTCTAGAGTTTTGTTGCCTTTTCCAACTGTCTGTTTCACCTATGGTTGGAGGCCCTGCCTATAACCCACAAATGACTTTTTAAAAACCTTATCCAATCTTGAATTGAATAAATTACTTGTTGAGACAGGACGCATGCTTTCTTATTGGTGATCAAAACATTACACTATTGTTTCATTCCAAGAATTCCAACCTAAAAACTGTGATCTAAGCATATACTTGAGTTGACTTACAAACTCTATTTTCTTTTAAGTTTGCTCAGCTAAACGTTTTTTTTTTTTACACGGCAGGATCACTGTCAGAGGTGAAAGACTGAGATGCAAGAGAAAACAACCATTAGCAACACCCTGTTAAGCCATGATCTCAGCCCCCATGGGCTACATGCAAGTTGTGGACCTAAAATGAACAGCATGGACAAGGTGAAAGGCACTGCCCCTGTAATTTAACAGCAAGCCATAACATGGACTTGAGCAAAAGCAGGGATGACCTTTACCCTTCTGCTTCTGTTAGCCAGCCTGTAACCCTGCAACCTCTCTTATTCTGACATTGGCTTATCCCAAAGTTATTGCTTCCAGCAGCTGCGCGCAGTATGTCCTATATATGGAATTTACTTTTTTTTCTTAGAGCTCAGAGATTCTAGAGATAGTATGGTGGTGGAAGTGGTGACATTTGAACAATGAAAAGATTAATTTATTTATGGTAATGGTGTAGACTGGTGTGCCTTTTCGTACTTCGACTGGATAATGAAATAGGAACAGGATGCAGCAAAATGTGAGTTTGCATTTAAAATATCAGCATAATTTACAGTAAATATTACATGAGATACAGAACAGTATACATACAATGTGATTGCAATCTAAACAAGACCTCTTTACCATAAATATGAATACAATATAGCTACAATACTTACACTTACATCATTTAACAGACACTCCTACCCAGTGACATAAAGGATATAACAATATTAACATGTAAAGCTTGTGCATTTATACACATCAGTAATAGTCTCCTGGTAGGAGAACAAATGGCACCCAAAACCATCATATACTGAGGAAACTTGGATTCTGTGCCTCTCCACTCTTCCTTCGTCTTTATGGTTGCAAGTGCTGAACTAGACAGAGTACTCTCAGTATTTCTACTGCTTGAATGGAAAATTACTCAAAGTCACAATTAAATATTCAAATAATTTGAGATACATATCAATATGTATCTCATAGGCCCACAGGCCTTCTGCCTCATTCGGTTCATGTGTTTGGTTCGTTTCAGGTTTCGGTTCATGATTTAGGTTCATTTGTGTTCATGTTTGATTCAGAGTGTCTTGTTTCGTGTTGATCATGTTCATGTGTTTCACCTGGGATCTGGGGGTACTTAAGGAGCGAATTGCAAGTTTGGAACCTTGAGGCCCGAGAGGTTCCCGATACGGCTCACAGTGCGTTTAGGCCGGCTTCGGCTCTTTGTCCACGTTCTCGAGCAGGCCACCTGGTTATCCACGGATTCAGTGAGGAGCTCGCGCTCGCTACCAAGATACGACTCTCGCTCCAGCTAGGCGACCCACTTCCACGCAGCAGTTCCAAGTTGGGTCGGCCTAGCTGTTCTTGCCAAGTAGCTGGTCCCCCAGCCCTGTAGCTGCTGCTTCTGTTGCCTTATTTTGCCCCCTTGTTTTATCTTGCGTTTTGTTTAATAAACTACTTGCATTGAATCCATCTCTACTGGTGTTCGTCCCTCTGTGTCTGTCAGTACCATAGACACAGCTCAATTTAACCCCTTAATGCACTTAATTACACACTAAGGTGTACTACTCAGTAACTACAGGGACTAACTACAGGGAATAAAAACCAGTTTGGCTATTCTTTGGTAATAGAAGTTTTTAATAACACTTCTGTCCCACAGGTAACCCATAGGCTGTTTAAGAGGTTACATACAATGCAAATACAATATAAATACCAGTACAACATCACAGTACACTATACACAAGATAAGATAAATAAAGATGACAAATAAGAGACAGAATCTGAGATTCACATTCATATTCTTTTATCTTTGTACAGATCCCATTCAGCTGCATTGCATATGGCACTCTCCAAATAGGTATAAATGGCCTAAATAAAAGCAGACTGAGCATCAGCCGGCTTTAATATATAAGAGCTATGTCTGTGTGATGAGCAAATAGAATTTGTGATGTTATTTGCATTACATAAGCAAATAACAAATGTAATGAGTTTTCTGCCAATCTTGCTTACTGCTTGGGTCCTTGTGACTCAGGGTCTCTTAAACGTCTGTCTTCACATTGATAAATATTCCAAACAGCTCTCTACTTGGCTTCATGAATAAAATGCTAGTGTTTAAAATGCCCTTTTACCACATTGCCGTTTCCCCTTTCTGCTCAGAATGTTTTTTTTTTAAAGCTGGCATTAATCTTTAGGGGTGAAAACCCCTTCTCTGCCTTCCATCGCTGATGATTTCAGTTTGACACAACAACTGTACAAGCTTTATTATTATTATTATTACTACTAGATGTTTTATTTTATTTTATTGTGACAGTGAGTGCAGCTTTCAATGTCATTTGGTGTAAAGAGCGATCATAGCCAATCCTGATTCAGAAACAAAAAGCTATCTAGATAAATAGGTAAATAGGTAACTATAAACATTACATTTTACTTTCACATGCATCTGTGATTGTAACTGATGGGATACACAATATTTGTCCATGTTTTATTTATCAAATCAAATCAAATTTATATCAAATTTGATATGGTGCTTTTTTACAACTGGTGTTATCACGAAGCAGCTTTACACAATCAGTATTTACTAAAAAGAAGAATAAGAAGAAATCAACAACATAAGAAGACATGAAAACTCAAGACTCCTAGTGACAGTTAAGTTATGTGACATTCAGACTTTTATATCTTTACACAGTCTTCAATTTCCTTTAATCTAGATTTATGGTCAGGTTCAGCTTATATATAGAGCTGTGTGTCATCTGTCTAACAATGGAAGTTAACATCATGTCTACTTATAACTGAACTGAGTGGGAACATGTATATCGTAAATAATAGCGGTCCCATAATAGAGCCTTGCAGAACTCCATAGCTAACTTTGTGTAATTTGAATAAGCTTTTTTTATGTTTACAAACTAATAACATTCTATTAAATATTATTTAAACAATGATAGGGCTCTTCCTGTGATTCCAATCATGTTCTTCAAACTTTTGTCACACCTGCCCCTTTGTTTGGTTTCACCATGTGCTCTCAAGCACATGGCTCTATTTGTTTGTCAGTCCCAGCCCTGCCTGTTCATCAGTGTTTCCACTTGTGTCTCCTCACTAGCCACGCGCCCTTGTTAGTATCAGGTGTTCCTTGTGTGTCCCTGTATATAAGAACCCATTTGTTTAAACCTCGTCTGGTCTTGTGCATCTTCATGTCAGTTTGTGGTGTGGTCTGGTCTGGGCTGGTCGTCTCTGTTCCGTTATGTTTGCGTAACCTGTTTTTGGTTTTGTTTGTTTCCTTTGTTAGTCTCCCCCTTGGTGTGTCTGCTTAATCTGTTTGTTCTTTTTCTGTTTGTTTCTTTTGTTAGTCTGCGTTTAGATTGGTCCCCAGTTTGTGTTCCCTTTAAGCATGTTTGTTCTGTTTTGTTTTCTTTTAATAAATATCCTGTGTGTACATCCGTCTCTGCCTCCGCCTCCAAGCTCCACCGCACCGTAACACCTTTCTAAGAGAATAGTGTGACCTATTGTATCAAAGGCTGCTCTGAGGTTGAGTATGGCTAATAATGATCCGTAGCCTTGATTGGAGGCAAGAAGGAGATGGTTTGTAATTTTAATTTGGGCTGTGTCAGTGCTATGATTTGGTCTGAATCCACATTGGAATTTCTCATACAATTCATTCTCACTCGGGTGTGAGCAGAGTTGTTGGGCCACAGCCTTTTCTAATATCTTGGATATAAATGTTAAGTTTGAGAGGGGTCTGTAACTAAACAAAACACTAGGATCAAGATTTGGTTTCTTGATTAAAGGTTTTGTGACTGCTAATTTAAGGGTTTTGGCTATATGCCCTAAGCTGATGTATGAATTTACTATTGATAAAAGAGGTCTGATTATAATTGGGAGTATTACTTTTAGTATTTTTGAGAGAATTGGGTCGGGTACAGGTTGTGCAATTTGCTGAGGATTTTTTTTGTTTCTAGTTCTGGCTGTGGAAGTGGGTAGAAGGTTTCCAGCCTTCCAACTAAGTTGTGTTCTAAATCAGCTACACCAGGTGACGGCCATGTTTGATTTCATAAGAAGGGTTGGATTTGTTGTCTAATATTTTCTATTTTATTTTTTAAATAGCCCATAAAACATTACTGGTTAAAGTTGCTAGGATTTGGGGTTGAGTATCTGCCTGACTTTTAGTAAGTTTAAAAATCTCACTAAAAAGTACTCTGGGATTGTTTTCTTATCAGGAGCAACTTGTTTGATTTGCATTGTATTACAGTCACTGTTCTGTAATGGGGCAAGTCAACCAGCTGGTTGATTGCATATCCACTTCCTGAATGGTTCATCAAAGAAGGAAAAAAACTGAAAAGTTCCTAAATGAAGGTTTCAGGACCACAATTTTACCAATAAACATATGTATTTTTGCAAAGGTATGTCTTAGTGTGACTGTTAAAATGTAATCACCAATAATAACTGACCTGTACCAGATTTTAAACTGAAATAGTAAAACATAGGCTCTTTATTTTTAAAACTATTATTTAGACCACTTAGATTAGTTAGACCATGTAACATTTGCTTGCTTATTATTATTATTCTTTTATTTTGCTTAAACTTTTATACTATTAAGAGAAAATGGGAAATGACACTTTATCCATAATTATGATTACCTGTAGACAATTTGGTGAGTGTGAACTTTTTTTTTTTTTTTTTTTTTTTTTGTTTTGCACTTGGGCTCTGTGTGACTAGACTATGTATCCACTTTCTGTCATCGGAGTCAAAGGATTCCTCCTCAGGTAGAAACGGAGTTGATCATCTAGGTGATTTACTCTTAAACCACAATGTGCACTTGTTTTGTGTTCTTGAGTGTGCATGTTTACAGCATGCAATCTTTCTCTATTCCCCCTCTCATAAAAATTTGGAGCTAAAATATCACTTAGCTGTAGGTAGGGTTATTTTTTTGTCACCTCACTGTTAGACTGAGGCCAACATACTGCTACCTGAACCCACAGCCTACAAAACTTAATTAAGTCACAATTATCAATCAATCAATCAATCAATCAATCAAATCATATTAAATTCAATCAATGATTCCAGCCTGATGTGACTTAATTCCTAATTATATAAAATACTGTCATTTACAAAAATTACAATTACAATAATTCTTTAAGTGTAAGTAATTTTATAAAGATTTGTTACTAAATTATCTCAATAATGTGCTCAGTGATTGCATGCTTATTACCTCGCTAAAGTTTTTAGGGTTGTGACAGGACAGCGCACAGTTGAGAACTTGAGATCATTTCTGAAAAGTGCAGCAAGGTCAACCTGGACGAGATGCTGGCAGGCAGGATCTGTCAGTCAGGCCTGGATAGCATCTGATTGCTCAGGGGGGAGCTGGCCTCAGGCTGTCCTCTTAACAGCCTTGATTTCCAGGTGACAGCGTTGTCTGGATGTGACGTTCCACTGAACCGGAATCCACCGTCCCATTTTGGGAAGGGGAGTCCTTTTTTAAATACCAATCTGTCGTTTTCTTGAGGTAATGAGATAAGTTACAGGGATGCGATGAGACTTTGTGACCTTTATGTTCTCAGAGATAAAGGCGCTTCAGTACTTGAGCAAAAACAATAGGAATAGGCTAGGATATTGAGGTGAGACACAAGCAGCAGTAAAGTCTATCTGTTATTATCAGGGCTTGAAGGTTTACTTTAAAAATGTATTCTGTTACAGATTACTGATTACCTCTTAAACATGGAATTGGAACATAATCCAAAGAATTACTACAGTAATCATATTCATATATCATATTCTGATGATTCTTATTAGTACTAAAGTACTGCCCTAAAATGTACCAAACATATTCTGTACATATTTTACAACTCCCACTACATCTCTTGCACATTGGTGGTGCTGTTATGGAAATTACACACATGTCGGTCATGTACTTGAAGAAGAGTTAAGAAAACAGTGTTCCCACAGATGCATTCATGATGCTTTTCTTCATTGTGGAGCTTCAAAAACGGAATGAATGTTTGGAATATGTTGCAGGAACAGTAAATAGTACATTGTACTATAATCAAGTTTAGGCCTTTTTGGAGTTTTAACTATCTGCCACTATTAATATTACCACTATTGATCACCATTACACTGACCATCACTGCCATGGCTATATTAAGTTATACTACACCATGATTATAATGTTATGGTTATGATCAGAGCAGTTCAACAGTATAGATGGTTTGGTGACTTTTATCAATAATTTAAAAATAGTTCTGACCAGAGGAGGACGGGTCGGGTTCCCCTTGTGAGTCTTGGTTCCTCCCAAGGTTTCTTCCTCCAGCTCTGAGGGAATTTTTCCTTGCCACTGTCGCTGTTGGCTTGCTCACTTGGATTTTCATGTGTTCTTATATTATTTACTGGATTAAACTGGATACTGGACTACCTCACCAACCGACCACAGTATGTGAGGGCACGGGACTGTGTCTCTGACTTGGTGGTCAGCAGCACAGGAGCCCCTCAAGGAACGGTCTTGGCACAGTTCCTCTTCACCCTGTACACTGCTGACTTCATGTACAGCTCACCAACCTGTCACCTCCAGAAGTTCTCTGATGACTCAGCGATCGTCGGCCTCATATCCAATGAGGAGGACAGCGAGTACAGAGAACTTATTCAGGACTTTGTGGACTGGTGTCTGCAGAGCAGTCAACACTGCTGCTCTCTATAAGAAAGGCCAGAGCAGACTCTACCTGCTGAGGAGATTGAGGTCCTTTGGAGTGCAGGGAGCACTTCTGAGGACGTTCTTCGACACAGTGGTGGCATCTGCCATCTTTTATGGAGTGGTCTGCTGGGGTAGTAGCATCTCGACGGCAGATAAGAAGAGACTGGACAAACTCATAAAGAGGGCCGGCTCTGTCCTGGGGTGCTTCTTAGACCCAGTGCAGGTGGTGGGAGACAGGAGGATGACAGCCAAGCTGGCATCCATGCGGAAGAACAGCTCCCACCCCATGCATGAGACTCTGGCAGCACTGGGCAGCTCCTTTAGCGACAGACTGCTTCACCCCAAGTATGTGAAGGAGCGGTATCGCAGGTCCTTCCTTCCTGCTGCCGTCAGACTGCACAACAAACACTGCTCCCAACGGACCACATACACACACACTTAACTACACACACATGTTCATGTTCAGGGAATACTATGTGCAATATCCCATCCCCATGTGCAATTAAGAGTCTTTTACTGTAAATAATATTGTTTATTGTTTATTGCTTTTTTTTTTTTAATTCTTATTTATATTGTGTATATATATTGTGTATATAGTGTAAATTATTTATCCAAATTTTTTGTAACTGAGTGTCCTGCTATCCCTTTCTGCTGCTACACTGTAAATTTCCCCACTGCGGGACTAATAAAGGATTATCTTATCTTATCTTATCTTATCTTATTTCTTTTTTTTTCCTGTTGTCTACTAATTATGTAAAGCTGCTTTGTGACAACAGTTGTAAAAAGTGCTATACAAATACATTTGACTTTGATTTTGTTAAGGTTAGGTTAAGTTTAGATTAGGGATAGGGTTATGTAAGGGATCAGTCTGTGTTGCCAACTACCAGCAGAGGGTGATTGTAGCGAGGGACTGTTACCCTAGGGAACTCCAATTCTCAGAACCCCTAGGTAATCCCTAGGTAATCAGTGCCAACCAGGCACACCTGGTTGTCACAGCATTGGAGCCTGTGGCAAACCGCACTTCTCTGTCAGACCTTTGTAGAGGGGTGACCAGTATGGTACAGAGAGGTGAACGGTGGAAAGGACCAGAGAAAGAGTTGAGAAAAGTTTAACAGGAGAAAAGGAAAGGTTATAAAGGTTGAAAAGCTCAATTCTCAGTAAAAGGAGTCAATATGCTGATTTAACAGCAGACTGAGGTTTACATATGCATTTAGGACATTTAGCTCTTATCCAGGGCGAATTACAAAAAGTACTATGCTGTTTCTTCAGAAAATACCCTTAGCTCGTTTGTGTAGACTAGGACCCAGAAATGCCTTAGCTTAGATACTACTACACACAAAGGTCAGTGTGGAGGCCACAATACTTGGCACTACATTTCACCCAAGTACTCAGTCAGTATTTGAAGACAGTGAGCAACACCCAGGGGAAGTTTCCACCACTTCAGTGCCAGGACGAAAAGTTGAGGTTATTGTAAAACAAGCTCTGGCTTTCAGGTTCATTGTTTAAAGAGCTGCACCAATCATCTCTCTCTCTCAAATTTGTTTGGTTTTATTCTTCTAATCATATAGCTGTACTTGGGTCTGCTCTCTGACCGTCCCATAACAGGTTAGGCCCGAAACATTTTTCACGCAAGGAGGCAAACACAGAGTCTTTAAGCTACACAGACTGGGGGTTAGGGTTAGGGTTAGGGTTAGGATGTGAGATAAGTTAGGTTAGGTTAAGGTAGGCTAAGTTTAGGTTCTGAGCTGTAAAATAAAATACATGGTTAAGGTTAGAATTAGGTTTAGGTGTAGTAGGGTAGGTTTAGGGTTAGGTATATACAATTACACTGGTTACTTTGTAACATTTCTTCATTCAAATCTATTCAATTCTGTGTATATTTTGTACACATTGTTCAAATCCTGAAACAGTAATTTGGTTACATAAGCATGGATTCCTCTTAATTCCTGGCTGGGTAATCACCCTATTTTTCAAATGTAGAACTGTAATATAATGGCTTATAGTTTTACTGTAACCAACACAATGCAGCTACCTTTGAGGGTGTCTTCATTACATAACTGTATTACAAGTATTACATCCGTCACTACCCAGTTTTAATGTTATGAAACTTTTAAAAGCCACAGTTAGATCACCAGATGCCAAATGAACTGTAGGCAATTGAATGAATATTGCAGTTCATTCATAAAGCAGCTCATTTGCATTCCTAAGAAAATATTCCTCATAATACTGTAAATCTGCCCATGTTCCCGACACCAAAACCGGGAAAAGAAGCTCATGCATTCAGAGTCATAAAGAATGGGTAATTCAATATAATGCAAATTGCACATTTGCTGGTAAGACACCCAACTAATGCCATTGAATATGTGGGTTCACTTAAGCAGTCAGTACTACTTTATATTAAAAGTGTTTCTATCTGCTGGAAACCACATTAGCCAGTGCCTGTTATCGACTCACTTAAAGTCTTTACGCTTCAATTCAATTAGGGACTGCGCTTCCCCTAACTGCTCTCTGCTTGAGCTCTTTTCTGAGTTACAGTGTTTGCAAAACGCTGCTGTTTCGCTCAGACAGTGGACTGTGTCTGTGTCATGTCTGCCTATCCAAGAGTCTGCTCAGGCTTACAAGCAGAGATAACCAGGCAGGCAGTCATGCTGGCTTTATTTTTGAGTAGCCCATTCATTGTTGTCCTCCAAGAGGCTAGTGCCACAGGCTCGACAATGACCAGGAGTGAATGGCCTTCCTTTGCTGCTGAGTGAGGTTGGCAACTCTTTCCAGAGAAACTCGCAGCACAAAACTGGCATGAGTTTGATATCAGCGTGCCACTGTGTTGATGGAATATCCTGTAAACAGCCAGTGGCATCTGATGAGATTCCTCCAAGGCAAATAAAACTCTGTTACTTCTGTCAACAGCAGGACTTTTTTTAAAGCACAGGTCGAGTCTGCCAGGTTGATCCATCTCAGCTTTTCAGGCTTGTGATATTTTTCACAGCAGAGGAATACAACCTGAAGAAGACCTTTAACTCTACGAATCGTCAACTGTAGCATATTCGCCTCAGAGATCAGTGCAAGCAGTGGCTTGAAGTTTACCCATACTGCTTAGCAAGGGTTTCTCAGATGCAAATATGAGTTTAATATCTTATATTTTAATTTTTTTTCCTATTTTATACCCCAAAACAAACATCCAATAGGCAACACCAACAACAACCAACCACAACAACTGCATGTGAATAAAGGTGATTAATCATATTTCAGATTAAACTAATTTAATTAAAAAATGTGCAAACTTCAGTAACTGCCAGCTTTTGCATGTTTTTTTTTTTTCCCTTCCAGAGCAGTGTGAGGAATAGTGGGTGCAAATAGATCTGTTCCAAGAATAATTGCTTATGCAGATAAACAAGCTTATAATTAAAGTTAATTAATAACAAATAGCTTCCTGACTCTGGGAGGATTCTTAAAGGAATCTAATTTCAGCTATAAAAACAAGTAATAATCATTTACACCAAGCCTGTTTTCACATTTTGAACATGTGGAAGGGAGTAAAAGCTATATTTTGGAGAGAAGAGCTTTGTGGTATAACAATACTGACTGTTGTGAGCCTGTATGATTACTCATAAGCATTTATGGCAACGTATCTAACACATTATATAGTACAAGTGTGTGACTTTATGAAGACAGGTTTCATAATGTAGTATATCTGTTCTGTACAAGAACATTACTAATGTTGTGATGCACTGGAGCGCAGGGTTGTTATAGTTAGTAGTATTATATTGTTACAAGTTACAGTGCTTTATAACATACAGTTTTAAGTGATCAAAGTAAGTGTTTAAGTAAAGAATACAACATATATAAAGCATTATGCAAAGTTATTAAATGCTTCAAGTGAGTTTTTAAATACCTTTAAAATGTAAAGGATGTTTCACTGTAATGTATAATACCTTTATAGAGAGTGATTAGTGCTTTACAGGCTTTGAGTTAAGTGTGTTTCAGTAATGTAATTACATTTAAATGAAAGTTCGTTTTAATACACAAAGTGAGAAAATCACATACTCATACAACTTTAATAGGTTAGTAGTATTGAAGCACTTCTATAACAATTTATAATACATTTATATCATAATTATATATATAAAAAACAATTTCTAACATAACATTCTTTTTTTTGTGGGGGGGGTGTCATGACCTTTAAATTATATATTGTAAAATCATTAGATCAAGTCAAACACAAACTTTTACATTTTGTACATTCCTTTACAATTTTCCATTACAACGCAATTACTTTTCTGTTGTCAGTACATTTAAATTGTGAGTGAATTATTCATGGCTGTCTTGAGAACTGTCCAAGGATACCGTACCTGTGCATTCAAGAATTTGCACTATAACTTGTAACAATAAAGTATACTGTACCAAACTTGTGTTCCAGTCACAACATTAGTATGTTAAATGTTCTTGTGGACAGATATTATTGTGCATTATGAAACCTGTCTATGTAAATTCTCATGCTTCATAAAATGTCATTATGGGGTATTATGGATGCTATATAATGCATTATAAATGCTCTCATAATCCAAATGACTGATAATGCAATCGTGTTTAATCAGCTTGCATTAAAAGTTAAAATACCTTTTACCAGAAAAGGAAAAAGCATCATATTGAAAATAAATGTGACAAAAGGAGAAAATCTGTAAAACAATTTGTTTGCCTCTGTCTGATTCCCTGAATTTGTGCATATTTCAAACTCTAAATGACCTCTTAAGCCAAAACCTACACATTTACAAAAGAGACACTAATGGAACAAAAACACAATAATGTCATAGATGTTTTGCATTCATTCAAGAAAAGACATTGATCACCTAACTCCCCTGTGTAAAACAATGACTGCCCCCTCCCTTTCAACAGCTGGTCACACCTCTCTTAGCAGTGAAAAATGCAACCAAACACTTTCTGTAGTTGCTAAGTAGTGCTTCCCAATGCTGTGGAGGAATTTTGGCCCACTCCTCCCTGTGGAACTGCTTCAACTCATTTGCAGGCTTTCAAGCATGAACTGCACATTTTAGGTCCTGCAACATGTCAATATGGCTTAGGTCAGGACTTTAACTCCACTTTAGAGTAATATGTCCATTACACACTGCTCCAGAACCATGTGAGTGTTTCTTGATGAACATGTACATTCCTTTCAGTTATCAGTAATTTCTACAGAGCTATTCTGCTATGGATTCCATTCTTGTCCAGTGCTTTTCTGGTGGTTAATGGGGTAAATATAGGTCTATAAAATAGAGCTTAGGTGAGGCAAGTGAGGCCTGGGGTTCTTTTGAAGTTGTTACTGTGTTATTTGTCACTTCCTGGTTGTATCTTTTTGCATCATCTTCAGAAAAATATTAAGATATTTGTATATGAGCTAAAACTGAAACACAATCAGGCCATGCAACAAGACAATGATCCAAAGCACACAAGCAATGGTTAAATCCTATGTCTAAATCCTCCAAGGCTTTGCAAGACACTAATTAACACCTACATGGTTATATGCAACTCCAATAGGCCTGTAATGTTACTTCTATAGTAATACATTTATAACCATTTATAATGCATTTATATCATAATTTATAATAAAAAAAAATATATACTCTATGCAAAATTCTTGGTGGGGGGGGGCAAACACAAATATGTAATCAGTGTCATGCCCTTCAAATTATATATTGAAAAATCATAAGATCATGTTATTGCTACTGTAAAGGGTGGGGGCAATCATTATTTCACAGGCGGATTGGGTGTTGAATATGTTTTCTTAATAAATACCTAAAATGTATAAAAGTGTTGTGTTTTATGTTCCCACAGGTTTCTTCATGCTTATGTTGTTCCGTGTTTGAATTCAGGAATTCTAAAATTGGCATTTCTCTGTATATGGACATATACACAGTCATATCAGAATATTATGACCACTCTTGGTTTGGAATGAACTCAGCTCATTATACCAGCTCATCAGCGCCACGCCATCGTAGTTCTATAATTACAAACTATAGTCCACCTGTTTCTCTGCCTACTCTGTTATTAGCCTCCTTTCACCCTGTTCCTCAATGCTCAGGACCCCACAGGACTGACCACCACAGAGCAGGTAGTATTTGGGTGGTGGCTCATTCTCTACACTGCAGTGAGATGAGGTGATCATAATATTTTGATATGACTGTGTTCTATATTTTGCAAAATCTGTGATGTGTTCTAAAGTGTACTTAAAGTAAAGTAAAGTGAGTAATCCATGGGAATTTGTCTCCTGTCTCCAAAGATGCAGTTGAGGACACATGCTACTAAACAGCAATTCCTATTGACAAACACATTTTGCTGAGAACTATTGTTGAAACAAAGGGGTCAATATTGTGTTGGAGAGAAGATGTTTAAAGAGCTAATAACAGTGTAGTGCTGCTGAATTACAGACATCCAGCTGGAAAGGAGATTTCAGATGAAGCCCTGAATCAGAGGAAAGCTTAAATGGTGGGAGGATTCACCCTCATGTGTCTGGTAGCACAGCTACACTAGGTCTTTGTTCTATACACTATTTTATTATTATTATTTTTTAACATCCCATTTTAATATGTTTGTGCATAAAACAACAGGATGCTGGATGAAGAAACGGAAGAGTTTCAACAATCCAGCCTATTTTATTACTCTCCATGAGCTCTCCAGCTGCTCAACCTGTCAGATATCTCTTCTATATCGGTCATTAATCTAAACAGAAACAGAGTGCACCTCTGTCATACAGGTCCCATCAAAAGAGACAGTCTAGCAGTGGTGTAAAAGTGAGTTACACTCCCCAACTGTAGCAAAACTCTCCACTGAGCATGCGTTCCCCCAGACCACCGGTCAGCAATGGCGCTTGGCATAGTTTGGATCCTAGCACAAAGGTGTCCATCAGCATTACAGCCTTTATATTTACTGACATGCCACTTGGGAGGCTTTCAGCTTCCTTCTGTAGTCAGTGTGTGGAACATGTGAAAGCTATTCATTGGAGAATGAATAAGCCTCTGCATTTTAAACCAACATTTTTTATTCTCTTCAGCCAATAATACGCTATAAACTTCTTTTCATTACCCAAACAATGCTATTGCCTTTCAGCCGAATTAATTACTTGCAGAGTTTATTGTGCTACAAAGCAATCAACTGCTTTATACTATCTGTCTCTTTCACAGCTGATGAGAAGCATGGCAGCGACCCTATTCCCAGTGCTTGTATTTGACATGGCAATCATTTTCATCCATTTTAAGATGTTAAACAATTCGCTGCCAGACCTCATTGCACCTGCTAATGGATTGGGATCAAATTATTTCAAGCAAACAAGAGTGTCAAGGAAAGCCAAAATGTGAAATAGGACTCCTAATGCCGTGAACGTTAATAGAATTTAGCATGCTAAACACCCCAGGATAAGGAGGAAGCATTGGCTTTGCATCAGAATGGAGTTAAAGAAATACCGCTGTTGTTGATTAATGCTGAAATGCATTCATTAAAAATGGCATATTTGTCATATTCATGAAATATTCTCCAAAACATCTGATGCCATAGTCCACAAAAGGCTAAGAAACAGCCCCTATAATTTTCATTTCATCCCAGCCCATTTTACATGCTTTCTCACCCATATTTTCGCCCATATCTCTCCCTCCGCCGTTTGCAAGCTAACAAAGCCCAGCTTCATCAGTATGCTTCCATATGGCTGAGAAAAGCTGAGAAATGAATGACTTTCGGTTCCCTGTAATAGATATTAAAACCCGAAAGAAGGAAAACTCGCAAATGCATGATGTGCTATGAGAAGGCAGCGTACTGCAGTAACAGGCCGTAATTGATTTCAAGCCAAAACCACAAATAAGCAGATGTTCGGTATCCAGTCAAGATCATTAGCCTAATATGAAGCATGCACATGGTGAGCGGCTATTTGTTGCCATGGAAACCGTGGAAGTGCAAAACAAATTACAGGAATCACTTCATGATTAACTGGACTGAAGCAATAATTTATGAGCTTACTCTTTGCTGCAGCAAAGTATCCTGAACAACCGTGCCAGTGTTGAATAGAAGATACACTCTCTATGCAGTTCATCCTGAACTCAAGGGGTTTAAAATGGAGTTGATACTGCTTTTGTTGGAGTAACTGTCTCTAATGTCCAGGGAAGAAGGCTTTATACTACATTTTTACGCATTACTGGGAGGATTTGATTGCATTCAGCGACAATCAGGTGAAAAAAGGCTCATTTTACCCCACTCTCTCCTATTATGTTCAAGAAAAGTGTTTGCAGTTATGGTGTTGGTGGCTATTTGTACATCAGTTGTTTTCGTTTGCACGTGTAACGGGTGTATTTGTCTTGTGTGTTTTCCTCTCTCACATGACCCTCCCATGTAAACGTTAGCACATGGCTTTGTTTGTTGTTTCTGTAGGACTCTGCCCTAGCCCCGCCTTGTTATTAGTGTTCCCACCTGTACCTCCTTTGTAGCCCTGCCCGCCTGTTAGTCTCAGGTGTTCCTCGGTGATCTGTGTATACATAGTTCCTTGGCCTTCATCCAGTAAGAAATGCATTAATGGTGCATTTTTGTCCATATGATGCAGCCTGAGCAACCGTGAACTGTGCTTTGTTGTTTTTCTGCTCAAATAACTACAGTTATATGTGGCCAGCTGAGACTTTCAGTGACATACATGCTATTAAACAGCAGTTCAGATGATTTTCTTTGTGCCTGTACTCCTGTGTATTGGCCCTGCTTCAGCGAAGTTTACCTTATTTTGTCTTTTGTCTTTTTGGCATTATGCACATCATTCATGCAGCTGTGTGATAACAAGCCATACACTATTGAAAGTCTGTTTTAATTATTGCTGCAGCAGGGGGTGCTGGTGGTTCTAGGGTTGTTCCTTATTGCATCTTGGTTGCGTTATTTTCTTTTCTGGTGACAGACCGTTGCCCTCACAGCAGTGTGAAATGGATCTGCAGTTGCAGCGGTGTGTCCGAGTTTCACATGGTTGCAGGCTTTTGTTGTTGTGGTTCAAAAAAATAGAGCCTGCCAAGTCTGAATGAGCCATCTCAACCCCGCTTTTCATTCCTTTTAAAACAGATACAGTGGTATCAGCAGCATTCACAGAGAACTGGGTTTGTCCTTTAGAACAAACTGCCCTTCAGAACCACTTGGAACGTGTGGTTGAAAACACTGTTTGGAAGTATCTAGAAAAGCAATACTCATATACACTTAAAACCAGAGTCATTTCTGCAGCAGTGAAGCCCAGAACAGTCTTCTGTTATTTTAAGTTGAAAATCTATTTCAGGTTTTATGAAGTTGTCATGGGGACCTAGATGGCATTGCGGTGTTGGTATGTTGTAGATAGTGTGACTCTGTGATGACACATTGAGATGATACATGGATCTAGTTTGAATAAGGAATGTACATATTGTTGTTGTCCAATGAAAAACAAGTATGTCTAAAATGGTGACTTTACAGGAGAGGGCAAAAATTGTCTTAATTTTGAATAGAAGTTTCGATTTAGAGCATTTTTATTGGTCCTATTCTATTTGCCTTCACACTGTGTGCATAGCAGTTACAGGGTTCAAGCAATTAAGAACTATGGAGATGCATGTTTTTCATTAGACAGCAGCGGTATGTACAGTACTATGCAGCACATTATTTAAATCCAAGTCTCTCTGCCGGTTTTTACTATAGAAACTCCAGATCTCATCAGAACAGATGCAGTTGAACATAAATCCAGTAAAAATGAGAAACAAGAGCTTTTCATTCTGAAGAAAAGAAAGTAGTGAGATCTTGTCGGTGAGCTAGTCTGAAGAACAGAGCTCAGTTCCTCAGGTTTCTCCTGGACGCCCCCCAGTCCAGGCAGCACAGCGTGGAGGATGTGTTCAACTCCATCAGCAGCAGCAGCAGCAGCAGCTCACCTGATTTACCATCAATAAGCCCTGATTTACCACCAAACCAGGTGCTGATCTGAGGAGAACTCTAAATAATACTAGACTCCATGAGAGAGGAGAACTTTGGAGATGTTCTAATGATGAACACAGTGATGGAGAACCACCACCACTTTCTGTAGGAATGTTACTTGTATTTGTTTTAATATTAGTCTAATATATCTTATATAGTGTTTTACTAAATAAATAAACACTTACTGCCCAGATTATGTTTTCATTCTAATGTTCACGGGTGCCTAAATGTTTGCACAGTACTGTATATGGAAAAATGCAACTTAAAGGTGCAACAAATTAACTTTTTATTTATACATAAAAAACAATTACCTAATAAGTATGTGACTTTGGTTGGATCAGATGGTGTTTATCAAGCTTGCATCCAACCCTGTTAATTGGCCTCCAAATAATAATGCAATTCATAAAAATCGTTTTCCTTTTAAAGAGGGCTTATGAAAAAAAAATTGCTCTGCATTTATTGACTGGTTTATGGCATGAGTTAAATGCTGGAACATTTATCGGATAGTGCTGCTGTCCTCTCAGCACAATGTTAGCAAGCTAAAGAGATTGTAGCCAGTTAGTCTTCAGCCTTGCCCCCATGTGCTTCCCCAGGTTTGGCTTTCTCGATTCTCACCGGTTTAAAAAAGCAGTATGTTTAGCTCCAGTTTGGGCCAGCAGAGGTAATCCAGTAGGTAGTCCGGCTAGTGTTTTATCTTAGCATGTATCTATCTGGCTTTCACTTCATTGCATGTTTAACCTCCCCTTCTGGGGACACTGGCACAAGAAAAGCTGTGGTCATAAGCCCTGGTTCACAAAGCAACAAGTATTCATATAAGTAGCAGAATCTGGAGGTGATCAGCAACAGCATATTCTCCTGAAGTCGGGTCACATTTACCATTTGCAATCTTGGACTAGAGCTTTTGTTAGGGAGTGGGGTTTATGTACATTTTTAGGTCTAACAAATCTATGACCCCTGGTGTGTCTGTTCCATGTGCAGAACTCATGCCAGAATTCAACTATGCCAAGCTAAATAGCTTGACATTCTAAGGCCCCTTTAACCCAAATACAGGTCTGGTCCAATATGGATGCCACAACTCCAGACATATTTGACAACTCACTCTACTCTGTCAATCAAAGATGCACTATATGGACAAAAGTATTGGGACATCTGCTCATTCATTATTTTTTCCCAAAAGAGCTCATCCTGCTTTTGTTGGCATCATCATCTCTACTGTTTAGAGAAGGCTTTCTACTAGATCTTGGAGAATTACTGTAAGGATTTGATTTCACTCAGTGATGAGAGCATGAGTGAGGTCAGGATGTTGGGTGATCACCACTCCAACACTACCACTAAACCAAAAATATTTGATGAAGCACCACCATCATCCCAGAGAAAATATTTCCACTGCTCCACAGCTCAATTCTGGGGGACTGTATACCCCTCTAGCCCACGCCTGGCATTAGGCATGGTGCCAATAGGTTCATGTCAATTTGCTCTCAGAGTCTCGTATTATATTGGCAGTGCTTCTCTACAGAGCCTAGAAAGGCTGTGGGTCAGTGTCTCTGTCAGCAATTGGTGTAACTTTAAGGAGCTGAATGCATTCATTCTTATACAGAACTGAGGAGAACTGAGGCCACTGAGCATGCTGTAGCACTGTCCTAGTTTTATTTGTCCGCACTCCTAAGATAAATACTGCACAGGCTTAGACACTGGAATTAAATGGTCAGTCACTGTTTTAAAATCAATACAGGTGCCACAGTCACAGCTAGCCCAGTAAATGTATACTCTCAGATGAGAGATGGAAAGCTACAGTTGTCTAAAAGACAGTTGTGTGGTCCCAACAATCAGTAGTTGGACAAATGGATGCCACCCTGTAAAATGTTGACAAGAAAATTGAAGAGAGTGTGTTTGTGATGGCAGGCCTGATAAAACATTTACCAGGCTTATCTACCATTTGGCACCTACTGATTCTCACCCATGTCCAGTGCACTGATGATGTTGAATGATGCCCCAGCAGGGTGCCATCCCCACTCAGGGGTAAAGTTAGTTGAAAGCTCAACAAAATGGAGCCAAAAAACTGGCCGAACAGACCAGTGCTCTGGGATGGCTCCTGTAGGAATAACTCCACATCTGCATTGACCTCATTTACCTCTGCAGAGAGTAACAAATCTAGCAAGTGGTGGACAAGACAGAATAGTGCTTGGAATAAGGATCTTCAGATAGATTGAAGATCAACCCTTGAATGTATCTGTATGTATATATATATATATATATATATATATATATATATATATATATATATATATATATATATATATAATTCCCATCATCACTTTCATGACACCACTAGCACCCCCTAGCATTAGCAATGCTCTCTATACTAGGAGTGTAAGGACATGGCTCCTTTGATGCATGCCTCTTTTCCTATTAACGCTAATACGGCATTGCTGGGCATGCTAATTGTGCTCTCTCAGACTATGGCTGCTGATGGCAAATGTGACATAACTCTAGATTAGAACTCGTGATCCCCAGGCTATAGTGATAGTGGGAGGATAATTTCTAGTTAATTATAATTTCTAATCCATCAGAAAGCATCCATTAAATCAGCACCAGCAGCACCTGAATACTTTTTTTCAAATTTTGAGTTATTTTAAGTGACTAGTAAATAATGTTCAAATAGTTCTGATCAGAGGAGGACGGGTCGGGTCCCCCTTGTGAGTTTTTGTTCCTCCCAAGGTTTCTTCCTCCAGCTCTGAGGGAGTTTTTCCTTGCCACTGTCACCGTTGGCTGCTCACTGGGGGTCTTTGATCCTTCATATCTTATGTTATTTTCTTCTTTCTTCTTTGTCTCTGTCTTTCATTAATCACTATTTATGTAAATCTGCTTTGTGACGACAACAGTTGTAAAAAGCTATACAAATAAATCTGACTTGACTTGATTAGTAAAGGCAGGGTGTACCTTAGGGTGGTTTGGCCCTAGGAGGATGTTGTCTTGGAGAGGTCACTGAGGACCTAGTTATGTGATGCACTTGGACATTCCTTAGAGTTTCTTTATTTTCTCTTCTCTTTGCTCACCCAAGAGAACATGGAGTTTTAAAATGTCAGAAATATTTACCAACTACAATATCCGACTGCACTGACCTGCTGGAAAAGAAAAGCACCAGGACATGGGGCAGCCAGCAGAACTAAATGGTAGAAAATAACAGAAAAGCCCAGGTCACAGACTACTCTGGCTCAGTACAGTCCATCATAAAAGATGGCAGTATTGATTGGGGCTTCATCTTGAAAGCTGGGACTTGTCTTGTCACAGAAACACCTAGATGAATGGTGGAGGCCTATTGTTTTAATCTCTGAAAACCTCATCATTACAGAGTTCAGAGGTACTGTCAGATAAAGCAAAAGGTGCTCGCGTTGACTTGGGCATGTAAACATGTAGGCGGGTCTTTATGGCTTAGATTTTGCCATTGAAACGGACATCGAATCCCTGATTACCCTTCCTAATCTCAAGCATCAGATGGTCTTGCACCCAGAATGCTGAGATTCAAACTGGACTATTCATATGCAGCTGCAACATCAACCACATGCCATGCAAGCAGTTAATTAGTTTGATGTCTTATCATTGTAGCCCCTAGCAATCACATTCACCCAAAGCAAACAGGACCTGTAAAAGGAGTGCAAACTCTACAATGAGAGTATAGTTCACTAACACGTACCTGCTGCTCACACAAAGCAGATCAAAGCAGTTCAAAGCAAGGACAGTTCATGTGCTCATACAAAATAGATGACGGAAGAGATGTTCCAGAGCCGCATCTTCCATACGGTTACATACTGCAGAGGAACTGCTCCTGGAAGGACAGAGAACCCTCTGATTCCAAAGAACATAAGAGATGACTCCAGTAATTGCATAGAAAGAGCACAGGGGGCAGTTTGGTGGCCTGCAATTTCAGCCTGGTTTAAGAGAATGTTAGAGAGGTGTGCTCTATTCTCACAGTCTGATCTTCCTGTGAAGTTCACAATAGAGTACACCCTCTCTCACCACTTCTAAAGAAAAGAGCTTGGTTAAAGGTTAGCGCTGACTGCTACTTGAGATATATAAAGGTTGCTCACTTGCCAGAAAGGGCTTCATCAGAAAGATACAATAGTTAGATTCAAAGCAATCCTTGTAAGCTTTGATTGCCCAGAGACGTTTGTCACTAGCAATGGCCTGCAATTTGGAGACTATGTGCTTTCCCATTTTGCAACAGAGATCAACTTCAATCTTGTTCCCCTGCAGTAATGGCAAGGTAGAGAAAGTGGGGAAAAACAGACAAGGAGGGAGATTTCTTCAGGCAGCTGATGGCTTACAGAGCCACCCTTTGGCCCGAGTAGGTCTTCAGCTCAATTTCTGATGGACAACTGTTTCCACCCCATTAGGTCTGTAAAATCCACAGGCTCTCAAGATTCTGCCTCAATCCTGGCACAAGATTTTTTTCTTTACTTCTTTAAGGTGTTCATGGCCTTGAACATGATGACCATTGTGATGATTTAAGCTATTGATGTGGGGGTATTTCAAAGAAAAGCTAGATCCAGTGAGCAATCCAATGACAATTCTTGTCATTTTTATTGTCATTAAGAGGCAAACATACAAATTCAGAGTGGTTGAGATTTGACTTCAGCTACTTCACAGAAAGCTGGTAAAGATTCATTCATGATAAGAGGGTACATGCAATTTGCAGTTTGTTTCTGGGCAAAATAGAACAGAAATATATTTTCTAGACTTACTGGTGTTTAACCATATATCAATGTTGCATATAAAAAAAGGCCATTTCTCTAACCTGTAGGCCACAGAACAAAAAAACTAACCCGAAACATACAGCAAAAGCACCCCAAGCACATCCTAAAGCAATGACCAACGCAGTCACTTCAACTCAACCCAATTGAGCAGGTTTGAACTTACTGAAGACAAAACTGAAGGCAAATAGATACACAAACAAGCAGCAAAGGCCTGGCAAAGCGCATCTCAAGGGAGGAAACTTCGCATTTGGTGATGTCCCAGCCTGGGCACAAGAGGAATTTGTACATATGTGACTATAATACCATTTCAGGATTCATACACTGTGTACTAAATATAGATCGACCTTCATAATTATACATGAAGTAGCAACACAACCCAGCAAAAATCAAATGATTTGAACAGAGAATGTTACAAATCAACTAGTGAAATTTTATTACCTGAACCTACACCTCAGTCTAAACCTAATTCTGACCTAAATGCAGGCTTAACTTTACTTACCCCTTACCCAAACCTTTATCTGTGTGATTGTATTGCCTAAATCTACACTTTAACTTAAATCTAAACTTAACCTACTACACATAAACCTAATCTTACCTTAACCTAACCCTTACCTATGTAAATGTATTTCCTGAACCTACACCTTAACCACCTTAACCTACTATTAGATTCTAACCTAAAACTAACCTAACCTACATCTCAACCTAAACATAACAGACTACACCTAAACCTAAACAGATTCTAACCTAAACTTAACCCAACCCATGTAACCTAACCCAACCTCCCTAATCTCTAGCAGATCTAAACTTAACCTTAGTTGAATGTAAAATTCTTACTGTTTCTGCAGCAGTTTCTGTTTATTAATTCCTTTTTTTTAGAAGCTCCATAATGGAGATAACCAGCATGAGTGTAGCTGTAGTGACATTCATCCTACTTCTATTTTTTCTTTAAATAAATGGCAGACAGGTTGTGTGTATTTGGCAAACCAGTGCAACCAGTGGACGGGAGCTATAGTGTAAGTCATAAAATCTGTACATTCATCTGTGCAACATGTTAACATTTGTGCAAATGTTAAGAATTCTTTGGATAAACTTTTGGTTACGTATGTACAAATTTTATGAGATCTTGTGAAATGTCCATGAGTTTCAAGTATTAAACATATTTCTAATATATATATATATATATATATATATATATATATATATATATATATATATATATATATATATATATAACGTCAAAACTGGTTGTTATTCCTAAATGTGTAATGCAATCTTTTTATTAAAACCCTTAAATTGAAGCTTCACTTCAGTTGCATTGAGGTGGTGCACAGAGACAAAATTACAAACATTGTCACTGCCCAAATAGTTATGGATCTAAATGTAAAAGAAATCAGACACATAACTAAAGTTAAAATGTCGCAAAAAAGAATTAGTCTAAAGTTGAGAAGAATTACATTTTAAAATGTGACCAGAAAGTAAGCCGTAATTTAAATGAATGGAAATGGATGTAGTGGAGACTACGTGCATTGCTTAGCTGATGTGTTTTCTAAATATGAAAAGGTTTAAATGATACAAAACAACCTCTAAAAAGGTGTGGTAAGATCACTGTGGTGATTAATGTCTGTGGAATGGATGATAGTGGATGGAATGGATGGAATGAATGGAAAGGTCATGGACAAGATGAAGCTGATAACATCTTGCCTTCCTTTGTCCTCTTACATGTTTGCTTCAGTGTCCCTGGAATTGCTTTGGGCTGTGGGACAAACATCAGATGACTGAAATGATTTTATTTTGTAAAAATCATTTCGTTTTTTATTCCCACTTTACTTTAACATATTGTCAGTTTCTAACCTTTCATCACGTTTTTGGTTTGTTGTTAATACTAGATTTTAAGATTTTAAGGTTTTCACTGTGGTTTAATGGCATTGCCGACTCTCATGTGGCCTCACACAACAATCACAGTCCAATTAGAGACCCTCCTAGTCCTTCTACTCTCCAGACAGAAGGTCATGCTGCCCTACTCCATCAGAATCAATATCATCCAGCATGACTTTTTTTCCCACAATCAGGATTGGTTGAACACATAGCTTTCAATCCGCTCCACTTAGAAGGGAAAAGCTTGTTCATTATTCAAGTAATGGACTGAGATCACGCTTAAATGAGAGAGAGAAAGATTGAAATTGTGGTACTGAAGGACACTCAAAACCTTGCCTCAAATCTGGCACCAGCATTTATTCACTTGTCTCACCCAAGCTGTTTATGGCCTAAACACAATGGGCTTTCTGTATTAGAGAGGATTTAATAGAGTTAACTAATGGATGGTACCTACATGCCATTGAAGAATAAAATGAAAAGTCCTTATACAAGGGCTATTGTCCCATTATCCAGAACTCCAAAAGCCTTTCACACATCAACAACCACTCCAGTAGGTCTCTCAATCTCTACTCACCCGACAGAAAGAGGGATCCATCCACAATCTCCTCAATAGAGTCAATATTATGTCTCCTTTCACAGCTCAGTTAAGTCCAAAACTAGTTACTCACCCATTATTCAGGGAGCAATTGGCCTTTTCCCTGAAAATGAAAAGGTAGGAGTGACACCGTTTACTAGAACTCTTTGAAGTGCCACAGTGGAAAATAGGCCTGAACCATTTTTTCTCAAGTGTGTCAAAATAAGCACTGGCACTCAATGTCTTGGCTTGACGGAATGCCTATGCTTTTGATTTCCAAATGTACACTTAAAATTGGGTTTTTAATGTGATATAATGACACAGTCACTGGTAAAAGAGAGGAAGAGAGCCTTGGGGACATTAGGAACTATTAGGAAAAGGAATGGGCCTCTCTACTTAAACAGAAATTCCTTCTTCAAACCTCACTCATGCATTTTAAGTGAAACGTCCTACATTCACAATGTTTTCTTATTTGGGATTTGTTCAATTTGCAAGGACTATGATTGTTGTGAACAATTCTGTGGTTTAAAAACATTTCTACCAGGAAGACTCCAGAGGCAGGCATGCAAGAAGATGCTCCTTAATGTAATGGATAACAATAATTGTAATTTGGTGAAGGTCTTGCCCAGATCTCAAAGATCTGGACCCTAACAGATCCTGCTGTACATGGATTGCAGGGACGGAGCCAACCCCCTGTGCAACCAGTGTGACCTGACTGAAGGTGGCAGGCAGAACGAAGGGGAAAAATGAAACATTAGCAGAGAGGCGAGTAAGTAAAGGTATTTTAGGTCTCTTATTTTTGGCATATCTAGATTGTATCCAGATTGATTTTTGATAGTCACATGAACCACATGAAATCTGATTTTTGCAAAGCACATTTGGAGATGTTTTATAATGTTATAACAATCAGATTTGTACGGCTACTTCTCAGTTTGGATGCTCTGAACAGTCAAATTGGATTTCGGTGTCACGTCAATTCCAGAGTGACAGAAGTGAAGGGATTCAAGAAGAGCATCACAGATTAGTTACTGGTGCCTACATTGTTACCACAGCAACCCATGGAGGCTTTTGATGTCTGATCCCTTGTGAATAACAGTGTAGATAGTTTTCTCAACAGATCTAATTTGAGAGACAAATCTGATTTGTCAACAAATCTGACAGTCATAAGTAAAAGAGAGGAAGAGAGCCTTGGGGACATTAGGAACTATTAGGAAAGGGAATCGGCCTCTGTACCTAAGCAGAAATTCCTTCTTAAAACCTCACTCGTGCAGTTTAAGTGAAACTTCCTACATTCACATTGTTTTCTTATGATTTGTCAAGAAGTCAGTGATGTGCACTAGAGTCTCCTGGTTCTGTGTGGTGGCTTTCACATCACAAATTTGGCTTTTTTGACTTTTTGTCTTTTCATAAGGACTAATTTAAGAAGTGCTAGGAAGGTATTGATAAATGAGGCCCTGTGTTCTTTTTTCAGGTTGGCATTAGAAAGGCACCAATGTTCATGGTGTTCTTAAGCAGACGTGTTTCCAGGTTTTTTACATTTCCCTCGTTGCTGGTGATATTTGTGCCTAGGAGGCAGTGCTGTATGCGCAGTGAATAATTCACCCCCGTTGCCTATTCCTCATATCGCATACAGAATGTATTTCCTTTGTGTTTGTTATGAGATGAGAGCAAAGGTGCTGGATCTGAAGGTGTGAGAAACACACTGGAGAATGTGCTGAAGGTGAGAGGAAAGTGCCGGAGAAAGCCATGACCTGCTTGAAAAATGTGCAGTGCTGTAGCAACAGAAAAGAGCCATTGAATAATGTACAGTGCTCATTTTCGTGTTATATAAGACGCGATAATGGTGTTTACATTTAGACCGTTTTATTGCAAAAATGAATTGTCTGCTGGAGCCTAAAATCTACAACATCAAAGGCACTCTGAGGCTGTATATCTCCGATGGCATTTCAAATTGCACTGCCACGTTCTGCAGCTACAGCACTGCTGTGCCACCTTGGCTATATTTGATCAAGTCGAAATCAACCTCAGAGAGTTGGAATCTGCTCGTTGCTGCCTGTTGCTTGAAGTTTTCTAAGAGCGTAACAACCCTCCGGCAATCTCCATTCCCTGTGTGCAGTGCCACCCTCTCCCTTATTGGGTCTGACATTGCTTTGGAGAGGAAAGGAGATGGATCTCTCTGAAGACCTCTCAGAAGCGTACATCTATTGTGGATTGGGACTCCCTGAAACAGCACTGTTTTAAGGAAAAGGTGGGGAGGAGAGTCCTTAAGAAGAATAATGAATGCACACACTAGAGGTAGTGTAGTCGTGGTTCATCACTGTTATAGACCCTAGCAGCAGCACAAGATATAAACAGAAGTGATAAACACGACATCTTCCCATTTGATCAAGTAGGAGAGTCTCATTTGTTTATGTTCAAATGCTTTCTTGTCTGCATTTAGTAGAATTTTACTGAATCTGCTGCAGTTTGGGCTGGGACCTTACAGGTGAACAGGGTAATAAAAAAATAAATAATAATAATCATGAAAAACATGATGATCAATCCAATTAGTTTTAGTTCAAAATTTGGAAGCTACTGTAAGGGGTCAGTCTGTGCTGCTGCCTACCAGCAAAGAGAGGTATGAGTGAGGCACTGTTACCCAAGTGAATTTCAATTCCCAAAACCCCTAGGGGTAATCAGTGCCAAGCAGACACACCTGGTTGTCACAGCATTTAAGACCGTGACAAACGACACTTCTTGGTCACACCCTTGTAGAGGGGTGACCGGTACAGTACATCGGAGATAACAGCGCAATACTGAAATATAGTATTTCAGTTTCATTGTTTAAAGAGCTGCATTTATTTGATTTTCTTTTTGTTTTAGTGCTAACAGTCCTAAGTCTGAGCTAAACCATCTTGTTGCCCCCTTTCTTAGATTTTCCTGCCTTTTTTCAAAGGGGTGCACAGGTAATGGGTAATTCCACCCATTACCTGTGCTTGCTGGTGGAGCAGTGGTAGGGTGTTGGACCTCCACTGCCTGGGTTGCTGGATCAAATTCAGCTGGGGCAACTACAAAAATACCTGTAGTCACATCACTTAGGACCTGTCCTTACAGCTTTTCCTCTCAGGGGTCTGTTCCCTGACTGTCCCGCTACATTTGCATAGCACATGTAGGCTATATACTACGCTATACAATGACTTGCCTAAAGCTGCCAGTGGTGTCGCTCCTCTCATGAGTCCTTTGACTGATCTTTACTGATGCTGGAGCGTGCAGTCCGACACATTCAGACAGGACAAAAATCAAACTCTGGTAATAGTCACATTATACAATACCACCTTACCATGTAAAACTAATCCCATCCAAATAGGGCTTTAGTGAGTGTGGAGTATTAATGAGTCTTGGGCGTCGATAAATCAGTCATTAGGTTACCTGGGAGCAAAGTAGCAATTGAGGAAGGTAACCCAGGAAGAACAGACATGTGCCCAGAAGAACAGACATGACCCACAGAGACATAAATAGAATACATTAAAGCTCCTCACAGACAGAGACCAGAGCAATGATTTAAACCCACAACAAGTGAAAAACAGCAGAATTTATACTCTTGGAGAGAGTAATAAAGATATGTCAAAGCTCGGAGCACAATCCTCCAGAGAAAAACAAGCTTGCTGTAAATTCTACAACAAACCCTCAAAACTGGACAACAGCTTCCATGATTCATAAAAAAAATACAGTACCACAATGTAACATCAGAATAGAGGATGTTGTAATTATATTTACAGTAAAGCACTTTATTTAGATGGTCTGCTTTAGATTCCTAGTAAATAAATAATATTATTCTCCATTGAACTCTACACCTAACCCTACATCTAACCTTAACCTTTTAGGATTTGATTTGAGGTTAAGGTTGGGCTTAGAGTTAGGTTTTAGGGTTGATTCAAGGTTAGGGTTTGGTGCAGGGTTAGATTCCTTAAACAATCATTTACGTTTAGCTTAGAGTGCATTTGCATTTGATAGCTATTCTGTTTGCAAGTATGGACCAAGCCTGTGAAGCTCAAAGGACTTTCAGGCCATTGGGAGTGGACTTTTGGGAGTTCTGGGCTGCTTGCTGGTGGCTGTGTGAAGCCATAACCCATATGACTAAGGTGGGTGTGGAATATGGGAGGAGACAGGGTGGTGTTGGGTATAATGTTGTTCGACACAAAGGTAAAGTGGGTATATCTGGGTATATGTAGGGCTGAGGAGTTGTGGTGTGGTCCATCTCTGAAAAAGAGGTTGCATCATAACACCACTTACATCAGAAAAAAATAATGTGTCCAAATGTGTGGAAAAAATAACTGATGGAACCAAAACTGTAATTAGTGACTGTAATGTGCCTTAACGTCATATCCCTATCAGTATTTATTCATCTCAGAATTCCACATGGCATAACGTCATTATAGGGAAATTATAGTGAAAGTACATTTATACTGAATGGCTGACCTCAATTTATATAGACTTCTATCAGAGAAGGAGCAGTATAGTTCAGTTCTAAGTAATTGGGTCGAGAGCGGCAGTGGGAAATAATTCTGAAGGAAACAGAAGCGTCTTAATGGTTTAGATTTAAATAAATGGCCAAAAGCTGCACGGGATGATGCTTAATATGTCAGCCATCTCTTGCTGAAAGGTGAAGCATAATACTAGTAGTGTAGCTTTTAATATTTGATCATATGGTTGGTGTGGCGCAACAGATAACACCACTACCTGCCAGTGAACTACCATACCACGTGGGAGACTGGGGTTCGATTCCCAGTCTGGGTGACTATGCTGTATTACACCAATAAGAGTCCTTGGGCAAGACTCCTAACACTACACTGGCCTCTGTAATATGAGTTACCTTGTAAGTCGCTCTGGATAAGAGCGTCAGCTAAATGCCATAAATGTAAATGTAAATCATATCTAGCTCCACTAGATAATAACAGTAGTAACCTCAATGGCCATGTAGTTCACATACCTGAAGGCCCCAAAGCGAGCATACCAAAAGATATACAAGCTCCCAAAACAAATACATGTGCTATTTTAATTTAGTCAATTACTACAAACCTTCTGAAATGGGGTTCTATATATAACAGGTCTGTGAGTTCATTGAGTGTATATACATGGTAGATTTATCTTTTTAAATCTATGTCAATTGTTTCATTTCAAATACAATGTCCTGGAGAGCAGAGCTGAAACACCACAGCTGTGTTATGGTCTAATTATTTATGGACACGTTTAGTCTATCAACTCACATGCAATGGATGGTCTGCTGAATGCTTTGAAATGCAGGGGCGTTTGCTTTGGAATGAGCTTCCCCATTCCTCATGTCTGAGTGCAATGGATCGACACACCCCTAGGAATGATGGAGGTGAAAGGCTCTTGGTGTCTGGGCCCAGGAGATTTACTCTGCCTGCTGATCCCATAATTCCCAGCTCCACTGCAAGCCATTCTCCCATCTGGCCGTGAACTCATTCTGGAAAGAGTGCTTTTTCATTGCACTGCAGCAACAGCAGCATGTGTGGAAATGTAACAAAGTCAAAAATAACCTCAAATTAATGCAACTTCCCAAAGATTTTGATGTTCTAGTTATTATTAGACCTCATTTACCGGTCTATATTTTCTGTGGTTTACTTTTGCTTCTGCAGTTGTACCATAAGCATTCTATGTGCCTACTATGACAATAACTGCAGATTTCTCCTGTACAACATCCAGAGAATTCGACCCTTCCTCTGTAGAGAGGCCACCCAGGTGCTTGTTCGGTCTCTCGTCACTTCAAGATTTGACTACTGCAGCTCTCTTCTGGCTGGTCTCCCTCTGCGAACCATCAGGCCCCTGCAACTTATCCAGAATGCAGCGGCACGGGTCGTCTTCAACGTTCCTAAATTCAGCCATGTCACTCCACTGCTGTGTTCTCTCTTCACTGACAAATAATAGAGTACTATGGTCTACCCTGTTCAAACTAGCTGAGGTTCTTGGGTAAAAAACGAAGCACTTTTGTAAGTCACTCTGGATAAGAGCATCTGCTAAATGCCCTAAATATAAAACTAGTACACCTGCCAGTGTACACATGGTGCTTTGTCTCCTCTGTTGTGTGTTTTTTTTTTCCCCATGTGCCTTGATCTTCTTAATACACTGCCTTTTCATACTTTGTCATATAAGGACAATATCTAGAAGCCTCTGTCTCCTCTATAAACACCTCTGGAAAAGGAAACTCCAGAAGAAAGAAAGAAAACCATTGTAGCTTAGTAGTTTTAGAAGTAGGAGAGTACAGGCCACCACAGCAATGGCAAAACACTGTCATGTTCCAGGGGCCATGCTGCAGAGATGTTATTCAAGGTGGTATCACAAATCTTAAAATGTGGCAGCTAAGCAAAGTCTGAAAAGTGGTGCACTCTGAGATAGTCAGCCAATGGTGGTATATGTTCTTGCATAATTGCCTTGCCTTTGGTGTTTGACCTCTTTGGCTTTTTAAACACCTTTCTCTGTAAACGTTTGAAACAGCTGTGTGTAAGAACCCTTATATGCCAACTGTTTGTGATGCTTGATAGCCCAAGTTCAATTCTTGTGACGGCCGACTTCACAAAGCAGCTTTACAGAAATCTGACTTCAAGCATCAGTTGCACAAGCAAAGTTTTGCAGTGGCATGAGAAAACTCTCTAGGAGCAAGATGATGATACACTGAGAGAAAACAAGAGATGCTTGATCTCTTGGAGTGTATGCTAGAGATGCTAGTTCTACTTCTGTGAAGATGCCTGTGAACATACACTGCTCAGCCATAACATTTACATGAAGTGAAAAACATTGATTATCTTCATCTACAGTGACATCTGTCAAGCGGTGGATATACTAGGTAGCAAGTAAACAATCAGTCCTTGAAGGGGTGATGTGTTCAAAGCAGGCAAAAAAAAGGGGTAAGCCGACGAATCTGAACCAAGCTGTGATGAGGAATGGAGCAGAGCATCTCCAAAACATCAGGCATCAGATCGTGTGGGTTTTTTGCTAGTATACAGTACCAACATTGCTCCAAGAAAAGGAAGTCCCACTGAATGCAATCCATGGAGGCCCCATCAACCTCACAACTTGCAGGACTTAAGGGATCTGCTGCTGACATCTCAGTGCTAGGTACCACAGGACACCTTCAGAGGTCTTCTGAAGTTCATGACTCGAATGGTCAGATCTGTCATGTCGGAAAAAAGGAGGACCTGCTCAGTATTAGGCAAGTGGTGCTAATGTTATGACTGATCAGTGTATATCTGTGTACTGATAAACACAGAAAGAGCTACATGGATAATCAGAGCTTGCAGAGGCTTTGACAGGCAGAATCTCAAATTATGTAGTATGCAAATCTGTGGAACTGCGCATCAGGCAAATGCTAACTGGTTGTCCAATAGTGTTGTGGGGGTATTAATAGGGTTGTGGGGGAGTTTTAGACATTAGTGTATATGTTGCATGCAAGTGTGTTAGCATACACCTTTGCAAACATCTGCTTGCGATGCTCAAAGGCACAGAATTATAATTAGGCCTTAAAGAACTCTGAATAGTGCAAGCCGTGTAGGAGTGCAGGTATACAGCTTGTAGGAGTGCAAGCACAGTGTAATTTCAGTTGCATCGATATTAAACAGTGCATAAACTAACACCAAGCCAGACTGGAGGGGCAATTCTCCAACTCAGCAAAGACCCCACTGGACACAGTCTGTATAAATTATACCATGATGCTCGGTTTAATAGTAAATTTGACCATTCCAGTTAAACACCAGTTAATGCTAGAACTGTGATTCTATTGGCTAAAGCTTAATGCGCCAATTATTACATGCAATACTTTACATGGCAAGTAAGAGTGACCCAAATCCCAAATTTGTTTTGTCATTATGACACAGATGTGTTATTTGGTCCAGTTTTATATGTGGCACTAAAATCCAATACGTATGCATTACAGTATCCAATACAATAACTAGCTGGGGACTGAGGTGCTCACATTTAGCAGCTGTTTTTGCATTTACATTTGTTTACATTACATTCATTTACATTTGGCTGCCACTCTTATCCAGAGCAACTTACAAGGTTACTCGTATTACAGAGGTGGGCCAATGCAGTGTTAGGAGTCTTGCCCAAGGACTCTTATTGGTGTAGCTAGCACAGTCACCCAGACAGGGAATCGAACCACAGTCCCCAACATGGCGTGGTAGCTCACTGGCCTTTAGTGGTGTTATCTGTTATATAAGGGATCTATCCCGTCTGGGGTAGGAGGGAAATACACTAATTGTGAACATAGTAAGATTCTCATTTGCAGCATTTTGCAGACACCTTTATCCAGAGTGAAGCTACATTCACACCGCAGGTAAAAGTGGCCCAATTCCGATCACATGTGACATAGATGTGTTACCTGTGTGCCAGTGTGAACGGCAAGAAATACACTGAAACTGATATTTTCAGTTCCGATTTGAGTTACCTTTCAAATGCGGTACTGAAATTCGTTATCTATATTGAACATCGATCCAATTGGACATTCGCTGAGAAAAAGGGAAGTTGGACGACAGTCAGTAGTGAGGTAGGTTTTCAGTGGTGGGATAGCGAGGTAAACGCCTCATAAATATTTAGGGTGACTAAATTAGAAGCCATGTCATAACCGATCCATGCTTGTCGAAATCTTTAAAGACATGGCTAAACATGGCCAGAAGAGGGTGCTGCTGCAGGGTCAAAGGAAAATCAAAAGCTTAAACACAAAGTTTAAAGAAACCAACAATGCAAACCAAATAACACACCCTGTAAGCAAGCTCTAACTCTCTAATTCTCAGTGTTGAGCCCAACTGTCAGCCATGGGACTTCTGGAAAGCTTCTGAGATGCTGGCGAGATAAACCGAAACTTCACGTAAAGCGTTGCTCCTTTTGTGTGTGCATGTCAGTTTAGGAGTGTGAACTGTTCAGATGAATGTTGGATATAGGTCACATTTTAAAAGACAGCCTAAAACCTGTGAACAGACAAACAAGGAAGAATATTGGATTGGGGCAGCTCCTTGCCGTAGTACTAACACCAATCACGTCAGCAAAGCATTGCATTTCTTGAGTCCACTGACCTACATTGTTGTGGACATTTCAGCTAGGATTTGTGTCCATTTTAGCAAAGCCTTAAAACCTCATTTGTTCTGCTGTTTGTTTATTTATTTACCTGTTTTCTGCCCACTTTGGACCCCCAATTACTCACCCAACATATTCTCCTCCTACCACATGCAATGCTTCTGACACTGGAAGGGTGAAGGCCTCCACATGCCTCCTCTGACTCGTGCACTGCCAGCCAGCCAGCCATCCAGCATGCTCTGATGCATTTTAGCATTTCAACCACTGTTCCAAATTGGGCTTGAGGCCTGATGGGCTCTGTTACATCCCTAATGTTGGTCTAAGGTGCTGTGGGATCACTGGTGTGTGGCATTTGTAGTTGAGGAAAAAAAATAACAGGGAAAAGCAGTGGGGACAGATAAAAGCTTTAATTAACAAAAGTCAGTTTATTAAAACTACATATCATGTACACAATAAAACTGCAGTTTTAACTTAACCCACTCTGGGAGAATCCAACTACAGATAGCACCAACAAAACAGAACAGAACAAACACCTCTACTGAGTCCAAAATGTACTTGGCTACCAAAAAAAACAAAAAAAAAACAGATGTGTCAGCAGTGTTACCCAGTCAACAGCGAATGGACACAATGGACTCCAATAGTCCTCAACAGTTGTGGCCACTGCAGCTTGGTTTACACTCCAGAGTGTTCAAATGACCTAAATATATGCTTTGCTTTGTCATAGCAAATGGCAGCCCTGATTGCAGCCCTCGTCAGTCAAACTGTCCCAGTGTTCCATGATGGAGCACAGCTTTCATTTGTCATTCTGAAATGTGGGAGTGTTACAGGAGCATTAGTCAATGTTCTCTCCATTTTCTTAGTAAATCAAAACTGTGAGATATGTAGACCATAATAAACAATACTTATGACTGTAGCAATAACAGCAGCACAGGTGAATTAGCCGTCTGAGAAAACCTATTTGGAAACAATGCCCTGACCCGGATCTTGTCTGTATTTACACTGATCTCCTGTTACTCTGTGTGAGACACTCTTCACTACCTCGTGGTTTGCTAAATACCCATGGGGAAGGACTGTCAGTGCCCTGTATCGCTTGGTCAAAAACACTGTCCAAAACTTCACAACAAGAAATGAGCTAAACTACAGTTAACACAAAGTGCTTAATAAAAGGGGAGGATTATTATACACGAGAGGACGTTGGATGCAGAATTAGTAAATTAAATAGTAAATTAATATGGAAATGTAAAAGCTGTATATTGGTATAATTTGGCGAACAGTGACCGACTTCACTTGATGAATGGAGTAGAAGGTTACTGAGGTTTCTGTACTAAAAAGCTCAAAGTGTAGCTTCCATATCCTTTTTGGCAGTTATTCACCTTGACACTACATGGAGAAAAGTATTGGGACGCCCTCTCATTCATTGCTTTTTTAAGAGTTGATCCTGCTTTTGTTGAAATAAACTTAGAGCTGATTAAAGCAAAGCCTGAAAACCTCTTTTTTCTGTTTTTTTTTTTATTTATTATTATTATTATTGACCTGTTTTCTGTCCAGTTTGGATCTCTAATTACCCACCCAACATATTCTACCCCTACCACATGCAATGCTCCCGACACAGGAAGGGTGAAGGCCTCAACACGCCTCCTCTGACACGTGCACTGCTAGCCAGCGGCTCATGTTTGGAACTACCAACCAATGTGCTATGATGCTTTGGCCAGGAGACGCCAGGAGACACCAGCCTACCCACCCTCGAGAGAGCAAGACCAATTGTGCTGTTGTGGGACTTGGGTGAACCTCCTTCAGAGAAATATATCTTATACTAGTCAGCTGCAGCTACCAGTGTGGCCGTGTTAAGTAAACCAGCTAACACAGGTAGTGACTGATAAACCCATGGGAGCTTCTAACAAAGAAAAATCAGACAGTGAATACACTCTACACTATTCTCACAGTAGCTAATCAGTTTTATAGGTTTAGAATTTCCCTTTGAAGCACCATATACACAATGTCCAAATGTTTATGTACTGCTGACATGTGCAAATGCACACACACTCACACAGCTTGTCTAGCCCTGTAGAGAAGTAGTGCCAATAGAAGAAGATAATCCTGCACCTAATGGCATCATGCCTAGAGGGGTATAAAGCCCACCAGCATTGAGCTGTGGAGCAGTGGAAGAACTGTGTTCTCTGGAATGATGGTTCCAATACGTTTGGGATGAGTTAGGGATGAGGTGGTGTGTTGACCATTCAACATCCTACTAATGCTCTCATCACTGAATGCAATCAAATTCTTCCCTGGACAGTAGAAACACTCCAACAAAGGCAGGATGGAGGTCATGATTCGTTATGCCCCTTTAATGTAGGCTTCTGCTTGGACATGATGAAGTATTATAGAATAAAACCTGTGACCATATATAATGTCCTGGTAACTGGCCATAAATCACTGGCACCTTTGACATACGACGCTGCTAGTAGGTACTCATTGTGTGAATGTGGACACAATGTAATAATGTACTGCCGTAAAGGAAAGGTAGTCGAGTTAACCGAGCACAATCACATTCACATGTAAATAATTCATGTTGTTAGGCATAATGAAATGCATCATTAAATGACTCCTTCTCTTGTAACTGGCAGCCACGTTTTGGGCAGGTTCCACCTCTCCAGCTGTCTCGACAGGAGGGTTTCTGAACAGAGGCACTTGGGGAATCCGGTCAGTGTCTGTCTCCTGCTCTCTCCTGGCCTTGCGGTGATAGCTAACAGATGGAGAAGAGCAACACGTCCATCAGCTTGTAAGGCGGAAAAAAAGGTGTGTGCCCTTCAGGAATGTGTGCTAATTTTAGGATTTAGCCAATGGGTTTATGGGTTTATATGAGTGGAGGTGGTTGAGCAGCTTTGACTGTAGCCAGTGAAACAGGGGCAGAGGACTACATTTTGGGCCCTTGGCACAGTAGATTACCCAGGGCTCAAGAATTATCTCAAGAAAATAAAGAAAAGGAAGAAAATATATAATGTATTTATTATGTTTTTTGAGGTTTTGATGAATTTAAGAATTAAATAGGTGATATTTAATAAGGTAAACATGTTTTTAAGCATCTTACAGTAAGTCATTAAGGATTAGACTGAAACTAAAGACTAAGACAAATCAATGTTCAAATCAATCAGGATAATTAGAGAAAATGGAAACAAAGACATAAAGATACAAGGGCATAAAGATATTTGAAGCACGATTATTTTGATGAATCACAACTTGCCAATGCTTTTTGTAGTCATCTACGAGTCAGTCATTGTGTCTGTTCTGTTACTGTTCCCATTCTTACAGGCTTATAGTTTTGTGAAAATCTTGGGTAATCTGCATGCACTGCGTTTTTAAGGTCAAACCACAGATTTTTGATGATGTTTAGGTCTGGGGACTGTAAGAGCCATTGCAAAATCTTTAGCGTGTGCCTCTTCAGGTAGTCCATTGTGGATTTTGAGGTGTGTTTGGATCATTATGCTGCTGGGCTGTTAGCATCAATAATTCGCTGGTATTTAATTGAATTCAATCTGTTCTTTTTTTCTACAAATGAAATGTTCCCCCTGCTGCTGCTACAACTATCAACCCTCTTCTTCCATGAAGGTTATGTTTATATTTGTGAACAGTGCACCTTCACTGCAGAGTCTTCAGTCAAACTGAATTATTTGTTTTTTCTTCCAGACCTCAAATTGACTTTCACCATTCAATTTAACTGCAATTTCTTAATTATGTATTAAGGAATGTAAGACCTTATTTATGTAATATGTAAAATGGTAAAAGTTATCTCTTGGGGTTTCCAAACAACATACACACATGAATAATAATAATAATAATAATAATAATAATAATAATAATAATAATAATAATAATAATACATTATAATAAAGTATCATAAAGTAGCATTTAGTATATATTATTATATTAATAATAATAATAATAATAATATTTATATAATAATATATACTAAATGATACTTTATTATAATTTATTATTATAATATATTATTATAATAATAAATATAATATATTATTATTATTATTATTATTATTATTATTATTATTATTATTGTTAACAACAACAACAACAACAACAATATACCATGATATAAAAAATTAAGTGTTTGCCATTAAAAAATTCAAAGCTGTTGGTTGCATCACATCTCATTTAGCAGAGGCCAAGTGAGTAATAAAAAATAGCACATAGCCGACTCATGAAAAAAAAAGATTCAGAAAAAAGTCCTGATTAGGGCTTTAATCAGCAGCTCACAGAAAATGAATGTCAAGTCCACAATGCTGAAGGGAGGTGTAAAATGAAGTGCCAAAGCTTACAAGCCATTGAGAAATCCAATTACTTTTGTTACGAAGCTGACCTTCCCAGTTCTAATGCCACGGTGTCCCATAGCTTATTGTTCTAGAGGAGAATAATCACTCAAGAGCCTCTGTATTGTGAGACACACTGCATTTCTGCATTGGGACAATCAAACAGCTCTAATGACTGTGATAAATGTTCGTTGGGAAAACACAGTGGAAAAGCTCAAACTTTGCTGACTGGGAGCATGTGTGCTAATATTGTGTTTGTATGCCTGTCCACTATCGCTTCGGTGAGCAAAGTTATAAAATATTGCATTGCTCCCTGTGCAAATACACATAGGGCAATAAACCAAAGCACTTCACATACTATTAAAAGCTTTTAGAAATCATAAAGTAAAGCTGTGTGCAACAACAGATCAAATGGAAAAGGATCAAAAGGATCAATTCAAAAAGTTGGACATTCTAATTAAAAACTAAATAATGAATAAGTATTTTTTAAAACTGAATTTTAATGTTTTGAAGTAAAAAAAAGAATAAGTCTCTTCACATCTTTGGGAATTTGCTAAGGGAATTTGTAAAAGGCCGGAATCTGCATTTGTGTGTTGGATCATAAACATGCCGACAATTTAGTGAAAATATTCAGTAGCTTCTAGAAGAAGTAAAAGAACATACTTTTTCTTGCAACTGTAGATTTAAGTGGACCCTTTGGAATTACCTGGATTTCTACATTGATTACTAATGAAATGTGGGCCAATCATGATCTAAGTCACAAGTAGAAACACATTCTAACTAAACTAATAACAGTTGTACTCTTCATGTCTTTTATTGAACACATTAAGTAAACATGTATATAAAGTGCCGGCTCAGAAAAAGTCAAGTCAAGTCAGATTTATTTGTATAGCTTTTTACAACTGTTGCCGTCACAAAGCAGCTTTACATAATTAGTAAAAGACGGAGACAAAAAAAAAAAAAGAAATAACGTAAGACATGAAGGATCAAAAAGTAAGTGAACCTTAATGACAAAAGATGTTTCAGTTAAGGAGGTAAGATTGGAAGTGTTGCTTTCCTCATATATTGAAGTTCACTAAGCCTGGGTTCCTGACAAATCTGTTCTTCTCAAGTAAAATTGGTTATGCCTCAAAGCAAATATTTAGAAGACCTGTTATAGAGACATATAAAGCTGGAAAACCTGGGTGTACATGAATCCACAGCTAGATAAAGTGCTTATAAATGGAGAAAATTATGGACTGTTGCTACTGTCCCTAGGATTCTGTTAGGATCACTCCAGCACAACATGCAATCCTGAAAGGGGTGAAAAAGAACCTAAAGGTAATAGTAAAAACCAGAAGACTCAACTCCTTGTAAACTTTTGGTGCCCACCACTAGTAAAATGCTGAAAATGTATGGTGTTTATTGAATAACATCATGAAGGAAGCAGCTGCTGTCGAAGCACATCTCAATTGTGAAGCATGGTGGAGGTAGCATCATGAATGGGGGCTGCTTTGCTGTCCAAGGGCCTTGTAGAGGCAGAAAGCAGAAGCAGAGATATTCACAGGTAGTTTATTTACAGACATGTGAACTAAGGCAAGGCAAGAAACAACGAAACAAGAACAAGGGGACTTCTGAACACTGCCCAGACAAACCCAAAAACATAAACCTAACGAGACGTGGACCAGACAAACCTAAGGACATAAACAAAGTGAGGTAACGAGGAGATGCTGACTAGACACACAGACATGAACTGGGCGAGGTAACGAGGAGATGCTGACTAGATACACAGACTGGGTACAGGTGTGAACACCTGAGACCAGAACTGACAAGACACAAAACAAGGGCAGGCGTGACAATATGTTCAATAAAAGACATAATCACATCTGTCTTCTATTAGTGCTATTAGTGTGTTATGAGTTAAGGCAGGTTGTATTTGTCTATAATTGTGACTTAATAATGATGAGACCCCTTTTATTAGGAATCAATGCAGAAATCTAGGTAATTCATTTACTATGTCTAACCTGAACTGTGGGTGTTAACTCACTGTGCTCAATAAAATACTGTACCTGAACCGTACAACTGTCTGTGTTGGTAATTTAGTTAGCTTGTCTATAATTGTGCCTTATATAGTGACCAGACCACATTTTATTAGTAATCACTGCAGATATACAGGTCATATTAAAAGGTTTGCATATCTTTGTTTTTTGTTTTCTTGCAACTGTGTGTCTGTGATACAATCAGTGCAGATCTATGTAAATGGGGGTAATGTGCTCTGCCCCTCTTGTATTTAATGCTTCTGCATTTGTACAAGCTATAGAGGATGGGTTGTTTTTTTAGGACTCTTAGGGACTGTGTTTATATAAGAAATCCGCCCATAATCTAAAATTACACCTAGGTTTCTTATTATTTCCGGAATGTATTTTGGAAAAGTTCTGCCTTACATCTGGCTAGCCTTAGAGTCTTGTTTTTTTAGAAGCAATGGAAATGTTTTCACTATGAAAAACTGCTCTCATGTTTCCTCATACATAGCTGAGTATATCAAGTCAACACTGATCATGAATTATTAGCATATATTACCCATTTAACAAACTCTAAAACCCAGACTGATGCTGTCTGTAGGCTTCTTATATTATATGTAGGCTTGCATGCTTTTGAAGAACCCATTTCCAACCCTGCCGATTCTTCCCATGCATTCATGAAGCTTTAAATTCAACATCATGTGCAGCCATGCATCCTAGGAGAGTTTGTAAAGTGACAGTTACTAGCTGCTTTGGGGTCATCACTTACAGGCAACGAGACGATGGATGGAAAAGCCCAAGAGGAAGTATCAATAATTCAGTAAAACTGTGAAATGTGAAAAGTTACTGCCATTGGTCAGAGAGAGAAAGCAAGAGAAAGGAATTAGGTTGAGCTTTGGGCCATGCTGACCAACTTTCTAAAAAAATGATCTATCAAACTTCCACAGTTCAGAAAGTTCAAACGTCACATGGCATCACACATTTCATGACTGGAACTTGCTCAGGCATTAAGATGTGTAAAACCATTAGCACTGATCTTTATATAGATTATCAACAGTGTAGAAGATGGTGTCTTTCTTGCAGAGCTGAGAAGAGATTTTTCTGTCCTGGCATTGATCTGTATAATATGACTATCAGTCAAAATGAATGGCTGATATTTTTTTTAGCATATATTGATATTTAGCAAATGGTTTGGACCTGATTGAAGGGATCTATCAGATTTAGAGCCCATTGAGAGCTTGAGGGGCAATGCTGGGAAATGAGTGGAGGAGTAAAATCCAACCACTATAAGGAGGTGTGTGGACAGCAGTGAAGAGTGTGTGGGAAGCAGTTCATTTAGATCAATTGGTAACTCTTACTGAAGGGCAGCATTTTTAAAGGGCTGTTCACACGATAAACGACAAATTGCTCTCTGGTCCACCTGCCTCTCTCCACTTCCCATATAAAAGGTCAGAACTCAGTCGCTTCTTTCGTGTGGTAACTATGGAGACAGCAACACTAGCATAGCTAGCACCCATCTTGACTTTAAACACAAAATTAGGAATTGTGAAAAATGGAAAATTGGAGCAAAGAGGGATCTAAAGCAGGGCCACTCTCAGAGCCACGTGGGCAGGTGAATCGGGGCTCATGCAGCAATTTTTCGGGATTAAGGTTGCTCATTGATCCACCCACATCACATCGCCTCTCTATTTGCATTGAATTGAAAATTATTCGGGATCAATGGACAATTGTCACTCGCTGTGTGAAAAACCCTTAAAGGGGCCCTGGTACAAAAACAAACTGTGAACCTCAAACACTGTTAGATCTTCACTGAAAAGAAAATCCAGCATAACCAAAACATCTGGAAAACAAGTCGCTTCCAAAAACCCCAAGATGTTACATAACAGTTGTGACACATTGTGAGGGTCAAAGTGAGGGTAAAAAACCTAAAGGGTAATGCTATGCTGACAAGAAAACAGAAAAGGACCAATTGAAGAAGGCTAGTTTGTGCTACGCTTAAAGCGAACACAACCAACTGGGTACAATCTTTTCAGCCAGCTTAACTGCACATTATGCGAAGAGAACCCTGAGAGGACCCAGAGAGGACAGCAGCATTATCTGGTCAGACTCTGGAATCAGTTGTAAGCCACACTTTGCCATAGTAGAGTAAACAAGACAAAAAATATGTTCTCCACAAGCCCACCATATAAAGAAACCCATGTTTCATTCTGAAGAAAAATAACAGGGTGGTAAATAGGCTTGCAAAACTGCATCTAAGCATTTTTCCATCCCAACCAAAGTCACATACTTACTATTTATACATCAAACATTAAATTCACTTAGTGTAGTTAGGCTTGTTACACACTAATAATACTTAGTATTACTCAGTAACTACAGGGGCTTCAGTGTAGAAACTGGTGGTGCTGTTCTTTGGTAATAGATGTTTGTAATAACACTTTCGGCCCACTGGTGGGCCATAGGCTTCTTAAGGGGTTAAATATTCATTACATTCACTCCATCGCACCTTGATACCTACACAAGCCAACTATGACAACTGGCAGTCATCACACTTAAATGACCTAAAGTTGCCCTTATAAACCTTTTATAAATGGATATATATAGGTTTAGGTCAGCTGCTACAAAATACTTAAATATATGTTATGTAGTCTTGGGAATGCTGCCTTTTAGTAAAGTGTTACCCATTATTTTAGGTATAGCATTTGAGGTTTTCGTCAAGGCCAAAGAAGGACCTACACAATTCTGCTGTGTGTATTAGTTGTTTGTTGTTGTAGTGTTTTGTTTTTTGTTTTTTCCTATTTGATTTTAGCATTTTAGTGTCAGTGATCATTACAAATAACATTGGAGCAGTTCCTTTGTACCACCAGTGTGTCATTGCCCAGGAGCAAAACTGAAAGTATTATTGGAGGCTGTGCCAAATGTGTAGATGCTTCAATGCTAAAAGCATATAATCCAACACTTCCCTGTACTTGAGCATGAAGGACATCTTTTTTGACTGTTGTGTTCAAGTGAGTGATTGAATGAGCTGACGCTGTCAGGTCTTTGCTGTGCCATATCTCCACCCTATTCAACTCCTCCTGGCTCTGTCGCTCTGTATCCCCTCAAAAGTTCCAACATATTTTGAGAAACTTCAGAGGCAGCAGCGATGACTTCAGCATTTTCCCCAGGCTGGATGTTACTCAAAGAACTGACTGTAGACACAAAGATGGATGGCACTGGTGTAGCAGTTGCATTTTTTTAAAAGTTGCCTCTCTTGCACAATGGGGAAGAACTTTAGAGAACTCCTGAGAAACCTGATTTTTATTTTGGAATATGAAACCCTTACCAGCTGTATAAAAATGGAAACGAATGGAGAAAAAGTATGTCTCATCAGACTTCACAACAAGTAGCAGCATCTTAACCACTAATGCAAAATACATGTTGAAGCATCCTGGAAAAAAAAAACAAAAAAAAAAACCCTCAACACTTTTAAGGAGGAAAAAAAATCCTCTTCTACCTTCTCAATTATTCATGACCACTTCATCTATTTCCTTTGTGTCACAAAGAATAACATCACAAACCACTTCACAAAATGATGTACAATTCCGGCATCTGAAAGAAATTTAAAAGTGCTTAAGAAATCATAATTTGCATTTAAAACATTAGAAGCTGCAACAGTCATTCAAGCAGTTCCTTTGGATCCCCAGTGTATCACTACACGAGAGCAAAGACTAAAAAAAATATTGATGGAGGCTAGACGAAATATGAAGATTTCAATAAACGGTACTTGGGTTTATTCATCTTTTCAAGGGCTTTGGAATCTGTTACAGAATATTATGCAATTGCTTAATACTTTTTATGCATTAAACTTATTATTAATATATAGTCCAAGTAACTAAAAATGTTAAGGTAACATGATTTGTAACATTTAAAAGACACTACATTTGTTTCTACACTGTGGAATTCATCCCCAGACTGAAAGTTACATTACTGCTTTAAAACAGGACAAAACAGGAATTCAGTCACATATACCTAACTACTTTAAAACCCTCTTCTTCACTCTTCATCTTCTTCTATGCTTGCTGTTTTGTTTGTTTATTTGCTATAATATGATGAATCTGAAAGATTTGTACTAAAATTAATTGTGTTAAATATGGCACTCATGCTACAAAACCAATGCTAAGCCAATGCTAGTTAATTTATTTCTCACTTAATTTCGTACTGCCCATCTGTGTCTCAGTATTTTCCCTCCAACACTGCCTTGTTAATTTTCCTTTTATATGGTTCACATCTGACATTCACTACAATACTGCATTTAAACAGGATCTCATTCATTTGGTTGACAGACTAATCTATACACACCTTTCTTTCCTCATTAGCTGATCAATTGCAATTAGTAAACTAGGGAAATACCAGTTGCAGAGTGCTGATTTATCACCTCTAAATCACTATAAATATACAGTTAATTGTAATACTTATTGCTTTTGTGTATGTTCTTGTGTAAATACTTTGTGTGCATTAATAGATATTGCTAGCCCAAACCTAAACCCATCCCATTCCACAGGGAGTTTCCCAAACTTCCTGATTACTCACTGTGGTCGGCCCTCAATATTGTGCAAAAAAGCAAAAGCCCGGCATTCCCAACTTTTTAACCCCTTTTTAACCCCTGCTGGTGAGCCAAAAGAGTTATTATTATTATTGTTATTATTATTATTATTATTATTATTATTATTATTATTATTACTATTATTATTATTTATATATTTGTTTTTATTATTTTTTTACCAAAGAATAGCCCACCGGTTTGTACAGAAGTACCTAAAGTTACTGAGTTATACAGCTCAGTGTCTAATAAGCCACTCTGTGTTAAGGGGCTGAACACATTTCACAATAGTGAAAGGCATTAAACAATATAAACAACATGAACAAGCCAACCTTAATTTTCAGGTCTTGAGATCACAACTTGCAAAAACGCAAAAAAATCTGAAATGTTACTCCTCCTCCTCCTCCTCTTTAAAAACGTAAATTATTCAAGATTGTGCTCATTTAAGTCCTCCTTAAATTCTTTCTGACCGCATCAAGGCAAATAAATCATCAGTGAAATGTTGTTTTCCTCTTAGTGGGGAATTATAAAAAAAAGACTGCACTGACAGGGCATCACACACATTTTCTGCAACACTTTTCTGGAAAATATTTTTAGCTGGTACAAAATATGAAAGCAAAGACGAGAGGAAAATACACTTGCTGTGAGGCAGCAGAGAGCTTTGAAGATTAAGATGAAAGTCAGCAGAGCTGATGTTAGGGAGTGTATTGTATTAAATTTGGACTAAAGATACTTGGACTTAAGAATCATGATAAGATTGTAAGTATGAAATACAGATGTTCTCGTCATATTAAATGTGGATTATCTTTTTATCAACAAATAGCCCATACTGATTCTGTACAAAATGCGCTCTTGAGCCCCACAAATCGCATTACTTCACAATTGCAGAGCTACAGTCTTGTAATCTCCTGACTTTTATCTTATAATTAAGATGGAATAAATAATTAAAAATTTTCCCCGAACAAATGTTCTACATTCTGTCACACACTGTAACTTCAGTGCAATAGCCCAAATGAATCCAGGGTTAAAAAAAAAGGTGTTAAACATTACCCTTCAGTGATATTAGAGTACTTTTTTTTTAACTCAAAATCTTTATATGTAGAACATTTAAGACCACCTAAAACTATCTAGGCCCTGTATGTTGCCTAAACAGATCTGACCTGTCCAGGCTTGAACTCCACAAGACATGGCCATCATTACCGTCTTAAGTAGTTTGTGCTTCAGTAGATCTTCTATGGGATCGGATCAGAAGGGCTACCCCCATGAGTAAGCCTTGAGTGACCTTGTCTTGAGCTAGGATCAGGACCAGGGCTAAGTTTAGAAGTAGGCTAAGTTTATGATTTCGATTGAGGTTAATGTAAGGGTTTGTGTTAGGACCAGGTCTAAGAATAGGGAGAATAAGAGTGAATTGTAGACAAGACCAAGCAAATGGTTGTTGACTTCAGGAAAACAAGACACGACCACTCTCTACTCAACATCAACGGCTCCTCTGTGGAGATCGTTAAGAGCACCAAGTTCCTTGGTGTCCACCTAGCGGAGAACCTCGCCTGGTCCCTGAACACCAGCGCTACAGCCAAGAAAGCCCAGCAGCGTCTCTACTTCCTCCGGAAGCTGAGAAAGGCCCGTCTCCCTCCACCCATCCTCACCCTCTTCTATAGAGGGACCATAGAAAGCGTCCAAACTGAAAACAAATGTGACTGTAGGTCTGAAAGGATGTGGAGCTGATCAAGGAGCTCTTAGGAGCTCTTTGTGACGACAACAGTTGTAAAAAGCGCTATACAAATAAATCTGACTTGACTTGACTTGACTTACTGAGAAAATCAGACAGAAAAGAAGAACATTTGATCAAATTAACCAGCTGAATCTGTTGCTGGTCTCAGAGCAATGAACTGACCTGCCCAGGAAAAAAGCTCTCTGCAGATTTCTGTAGAAAACATGTGCTTTTCAGAGAGACTCACTGTAAGATGTGAGGCAAAGTGTGTTGGACAAAGTGCAGGAACACACTACTTCAATTGTCCTAGTTTCTAACCAAATACAGCACAAGGCTCACAGCAAAACTACACATTTAGAAAACATATAGGGCAATACAATTCATGAAAACCCCACATATTATTGTGTACAAAAAAAAATAGTTACGGGTAGAGCTGGGCAATATGACAATGTTTTATTGTATTGTGATATATTTTGTTATGGTGATAACAATATGCTTTTCTAAGCATATCAAGGATTTTGTTTTTACCAACAGTGTAATTAGTCTGGATGAAGTATAACTTTCTGCATAGGATTCTGAATAAAAAAAAAAAAAATCTGTATTCAGTACGGGACAGTATCTCAATAGTAGTTTTTAAGAATCTGCCACTACTGATGTGTTCAGTCTGTGATTACATGTTTCATGATAAATATTGTGTACTGTGAAAATGTGGGTAAATATCATGAAATAGTATTTTTACCATATTTACAAGCACTATTTGGGGTGCGTTTGTGTAGGCCACACCCACTAGGGAGTGCACTCAAATTAGTGCACTAGGGAGTGATTAATACTATCCATTGCAAAGTCTTAAGGGGTGTTCCAGGACAACTGGTAAACTGGCGATTCATTGAGAGCCCACCTCACAACTTGCAGGAAAAATCTGCTGGTAATTTCTTGCCAAATACCACATGACACCTTCAAGAGTCTTGTGGAGTTCATGCTATGACAAGTTAGAGCTTTTATGGCAACACCTAGACAATATTATTGTATTCTCTGCTCAGTGTATACATAGCACATTAACACTCACAGTGTTGATTTAACACTGGCAAATTTGTTCTGTACATCTAAATGTAATAAAATTATGCAATAGTACGCAAGGCTTCTTAAGAAACAGAATACTTTAAATCATAGTCCTTTATCAGTTTATCAAAGGTGTAATAGAATGAATTTATTGTGGATTGAGTGTTTTCTATAGTAAAGTATAGAAACTATACTATATATAACTAATTTACTGACCCACAGTAGCTGCACAGCATTGCTTAGCCTAGCTTGGCATGTTATTAGACTTAAAATAATAATTATTTTCAGCAATTATTCCTAAGTCCTTTTAGGTAGTGTTGTTATCCTGTCAGTACAACGAGAGATGAGAAGATGACCTTACCGTCCGGGGTTTTAGCTTTTAGACGATTCTCACAGCACCTCCTCGAGGGACCTATTTCACAGAGGTTAGCTGTACTCTGTGTAAGCTTGCCTCTGTGAGTTACGTTTAGCTTTAAGCTTCACAACTGCTATTTACATTGGGCTACTCTTCTGTGGACACTGCCACGAGCAGAAGCCATGGTCATGACAACTTGTGTGACAGTGGTGTGCATCCTGGGGAAAGACTGTCTCAGAAAACTGACTGAAAGTACCAAAGCATCATATTCTCCTTAAGTAGCCATAGCTATGTTCTGTGTTCACAGCTCTAACTAGGGCTAGCAGGGACTTTGCTAGTGGACTGGGTTTATGGGGGTGTATAATTATGAATAAAGACTGTTATGTAAGTAGTTTTGAGGTTCTGGAATCGGTCTTTGACAGTCACTTGTGTTTACTGTATGAAACATTACTGATGTCCCATGTTATTGGGGTATTGCTGCAGTGGGCAGTGCAGTGAAAGTAATAGAATTTAGCTAAGTTAAGAGTCTTGAAATCAACAAAAACTAGAGAAGCAGAAACAAAGAGAGATAATATCATACTGGGACAAATTCAGCAAGGATGCCAGAAACTCTTATTTTACTCTGGTCCAAACGACCTGACCGCTAAAAGCTGTAAAGCTCCCTTCAACCTCGTACTTGGATATCACCCAATATCTTGTTTATAGCATAAGTTATTTTACTTGTGAACTATGAATTCCTAAAGCCCACTGACATTTCAATAGTGCAGGAATTCTATTTATGTTTCTACTGAAGAACTCTGACAACGCAGTCCTAACAGCAAAGACACTTGTGCTTAGCTTGGCAGCCTTCATTTGCACTGCATTGTTTTTCTCTTATTATAGCAAAATGTTACAAATATATTACCAATGTCATCATTATGAAAGCAAAGTAAAGCAGAATGTGGACTGTAGGGCATTTATCAGTCTTACATTTACAGCATTTAGCTGACGCTCTTTTCCAGAGCGACTTCCAGGGTTACTCGTATTACAGAGATGGGTCAATGTAGTGTTAGGAGTCTTACCCAAGGACTCTTATTGGTGTAGCACAGCATAGTCACCTAGACTAGGAATCGAACCCCAGTCTCCCACATGGTGTGGAAGATTAGTGGCAGTTAGTGGTGTCAGCTGTTGCGCCACACCAACCACCAGATGGGTTAATCTGGTTTCACCAAGACCAGATTAAGACCAGTGGTAAAACCAATCTGGATGAAAAATGGCTAAAATGGTGCTTAACTCAAAATGAACTTCTCTCTTGCGCTGGCTGTCAATAACCGATTGGAAAAGTTTTCCAGCTCTGCTGTGGATATGCCAAATTGTCTTTAAAATGAGGAGACAACAGTGTTTGAAGTTCACAGTTTGTCACTTTCATGTACCAAAGTCTCATTGTTCAACTATACTAAGAAAAATAGTCTTCCATCGTAGGGTCCCTTAAAACTCTTATCTATATGATATTTTAATTTCCACATATTTAAAGAAAAAATAATAATTCTGGCTGCAAGGTCAGAGTGTGTGGATGAGTTTCTGTTTTTTTAGGTGTCCTTTCGTACCTCCATTGTTGCTATAGCAACCACTAGCAATATCAGCAATGTCATTAATATTATGTCCGTTCCCAACCATCCAAAATGAAAAGTCCTTGATTCAATCAGCCAATCTTCTCTTTGTTTCTCTAATGTAGAGTTGATTGCATCTCCTGCCTGAGATATAATAACCAGTGCCTGCAGTAATACACGAGGAGTGGTGGTTGATCATGATTGATGATTTTTTGTGGAACATGCAAATTTATTAACACGGCCAATAAAATTACAGGCCTGAAATCATCCATCAGCTTTTAAAGACAAGGTAAACTGTTGCAGAGACCACTGAATCAAATGGCCTGCCACTCAATGGCATTAATTATACTTCATATGTGAATCAATTTGTAAAAATAGACAACATGCATGGCTAAGCTACGCTAACCGGGGGCGATTATTATTTTTCAGAGTCAAACAGCCTGAAGAAATATTTCAGAAATATGAATCGTTCATTATGGATTATAGTCATTTATCCGTGCGTGTGTACTACAACTGCCATGTCTCTTTCTCTACGTGATTTACGGAGTGAGAGCTGAAACAGTCCATCTCCCTGTGGCTACCTGCCATCAGCAACCATGTGCATGCTGCTGCTTAATTACGGACTCAACCTGTGGAGATTAGCAGCGTTAAAGTGAGGGATGATTTCAAATCTAAATGTGGAGCAGATGTACACCTGAGAGGAATATCAGCACACCCAGTTACAACAGCAAGAACACCACAATCATCACGAGTACAGTATATCATACTGCAACTCTCTTCTGGCTGGTCTCCCTCTGCGCACCATCAGGCCCCTGCAACTCATCCAGAATGCAGCGGCACGGGTCGTCTTCAATGTCCCTAAATTTAGCCATGTCACTACACTGCTGCGTTCTCTCCACTGGCTTCCTGTAGCTGCCCGCACCAGATTTAAAACCCTGACGCTGGCCTACAAAGCCAAGAACGGACCAGCCCCTCCGTATCTGATGGCAATGGTCAAAAGCCAATCCGCACCAAGAGCCCTTCGAGCTTCAAGTACGGCTCGGCTCGACCCACCATCCCTCAAAATCCGCGGAAGACAAGCGTCCAGTCTTTTTTCTGTCCTGGCACCAAAGTGGTGGAACGAGCTTCCCCTGGGTGTCCAAACGGCCGAGTCCCTCGCTGTCTTCAAACGCAGACTGAAGACCCACCTCTTCCGAGAGTACTTGGACGAATAGTTCTATGGTCGCCTTATTGTCTTGTGTTTAGCAATGTCTAAGCTTAGAGCTATCTTTTGAATTATTTGCCTATTCTAACTAGCGAAGGTTTTCTTGGGTAAATAGCAAAACACTTTGTAAGTCGCTCTGGATAAGAGCGTCTGCTAAATGCCGTAAATGTAAATGTAAATATCAGTTCTTATTGAACCAATTGTTTAACTCTTCCTGCTCTCTTATTGCTATTCTGTAGCAGCAGTTGAAAAGCCACTTTGGTAAATTTGTGATCTGATGTAAATGATTTCATGTTAATAGGTTTTAAATCACAGTTAGAAATGCAGAGTGCGACATATGAACATCAGTAAAGTTGACTGGAATAATCATTTCAGCCCCACTTTATATTATGTCTCCATGGGCCCTATTTTTATTGATCTTTTATTGATCTTATTGGTTTATTGAACCGTGCACCATGCAGCCTCATTAAGGGTATGTGAGTGTGTTTTTGCTATTATAACAATGCCCTGTATTAAGTCTTTTAATTAATCATGGGTGTGTTTTGGGCATAACATGCAATAAACCAATCAGCCACTTGCCATTCCCTTTAAGAGCCAGGTGCAGTCTTACTATGGCAGATTCTTATTTCAATGGCCCATCACACATTGGCCTGGGAAGGCTTGATGAGGTGGGGAGGACATCATCTCTGGAACAATGGAATAATGTTATTTGATTTTGTATTCTATTTATTGTTGATGTAAAGGTTTGTGTAGCTGCCATCTGGCCACTCTATAGGTTAATTGTTGGGCATGCAATTTGCTGCCAAGATACACTATATTGCCAAAAGTATTCACTCACCATTCAAATTTACATTTACGGCATTTAGCAGACGCTCTTATCCAGAGCGACATACAAAAGTGCTTTGCTATATACCCAAGAAATACCTCTGCAGAATAGACTAAGAATTCAACCTCCAAGCTTAGACATTACTAAGCACAGGACAATAAGGTGACCACTCTGCTCTTCACCCAAGTACTCTGGGAAGAGGAGGGTCTTCAGTCTGGGTTTGAAGACAGCGAGCGTTGGACTCTGTTGTTCGGACACCCAGGGGAAGCTCGTTCCACCACTTCAGTGCAGGACAGAAAAAAGCCTGGACGCTCGTCTTCCATGGATTTTGAGGGATGGCGGGTCGAGCCGAGCCGTACTTGAAGCTGGAAGGGCTCTTGGTGCAGATCAGCTTTTGACCATTGCTATCAAGTACAGAGGGCCTGGTCCATTCTTGGCTTTGTAGGCCAGAGTCAGGGTTTTTGAATCTGATGAGGGCAGCAGCTACAGGAAGCCAGTGAAGAGAACGCAGCAGTGGAGAGACATGGCTGAATTTAGGTGTTCCAATCAATTCCATGGCTACAGGTGTACAAAACCAAGCACCTAGAAATGCTTCCACAAACATTTGTGAAGGAATGGCTCGCTCTCAGCAGCTCAGTGAATTCCAGAGTGGTACCATGATAGGATGCCACCTGTATAACAAGTCTAGTTATGAAATTTCCTCACTACTAATATTTCACAGTCAACTGTCTGTGGTATTATAACAAAGTAGAAGCGATTGAGAACGACTGCAGCTCAGCCTCAAAGTGTTATAAATGTAAAATGACAGAGCAGAGTCAACGGATGCGGAGGTCAGCAACCTCCAAACTTCATGTGGCCTTCAGATTAGCTCAGGAACAGAGAGCATAGAGAGCTTCATGGAATGGGTTTCTATGGCTGAGCAGCTGCATCCAAGCCTTACATCAACAAGCACAATGCAAAGCATTGGATGCAGTGGTGTGAAGCATGCCACCACTGGATTCTGACAGCTGCTGAAATCCCCCCCTTTTTTCAGTGGGTACACATCAATAATACATCAAATGTGTTTTAATGACTTTATCGTCAGGACTGAACAAGAGCTGAAAACTCCAATAATCAACCCAAACATTATTGAGCTATTTATTTATGTATTTATTTATTTATTTATGTATTTATTTTTTGCTTCTGGGCTCATCCTTTAGGTTTTCTTTATTTAGTGTTACACACTTCTGGCAAGAGGTCTCCTGCAGCTCTACCAGAGTAACCCCTTAAAAATACAAAGGTCCACCACTGGGCCATAAGTGTTATTACAAACTTTTACTACCAGAGAATACCCCCACCAGTTTGTACAGAAGTCAGTAGTGTGTAATAAGCCTTTCTCTGTTGATGAGTTATGATTTTAATGTTACAGAATGCTATTTAGCCGTTTTGCCATTTTCTTGCCATTGTTCTTACTCAAATAATCATCAAAATAATTGATAGATTACTCAATTACTGATTGATCACCAGTCTACAAATAAAAACCCAGATATGAAAAGAGCAGTGCAAAAACTTTATTTTGAAACAAGGTTTTAATTAAATGAATGAGAACAGCAGTTGGCAAGCTAAGGCTGTGCCAATGTTACTGTGCAAAAGGAGATCCAGGGATCAAACCTACAAATACAAGATATGACAATGACATGTGTTGTGTGATATGTTATAGTGGCTTCATAGTGAAGATAATTCATTCATTCATTCATCACTAAGAAACTGGAAATGGTCAACGTGGCCTGATCTAACCCTGTGTGTTGTAATGCTGGGATTATTTTCACCAGGTGAGCTGCGTTTAATGAAGATTCATTGTAATATCACACTGCAATGAAGGTGCAGGGCAGCACTGCCACACATGAATACACTCTTAATGGGCTGGGTCAGTTCAGCATTAGCACAGAGTGGCTCTCCTGGCCTATTAGCATCATTCTGCTGAGCTGAGTGGAGCGGTGTCTTGGGCAGGTTTAGAGCCAGGCAGCACTGAAAAACACTTTCACTGCAATTTGCATTCTTTCTGATCTTGGTACATGCAAATGAGTTGCATTACATATGGAAGAGCAAGAATCCAGAGAAGGTGCTGACACTATTGTAACTGTCAAAAATTTTAAGACCGGTCCAAAGACCAATATACACCTGGTCTCCTTTTTCCAGCAGAAGAATGGCCCTGTTAGCTCCATTGACATCTTTATGGTTGCTGTTATAATCGTACGTGGACACTATTTGCTGTCCGTTCTTGCGCAGATGTACACCCATGCTGTTTTTAGCATTTGCAAAGGCAGAAAAGCCAAAGTAGTACACCCCTTTCACTGGTGCTGTGAAAATTCCTGAAAAGCAAAAACCAAGCAAAAGCAATTACTAATTGATATAGTAAAAAATAAGAACATGAATTTAAAAGATGAAATAAATAAAGTTGAATTGTGTCCATTAGATCAGAATAACACTAAGATGTGCACTGTAGCCCATCAACCCTAATGTTTGAACACTAAAGATATAAATATAAATAAAGATATGCAAAATTTGCACTTTACCAGTAGACGGGTTGTATGCATTTCCACTGTTTACAAAGACCTTCTGGAATTTAAGAGTAACCTCAGAATTGTATCCTCCAATCGTTTGACCACCCTCACCAAACAGTGAAGCTGAGAAGGCCACATTAGGTTTATCTGAACCTAGAACACAAGCAATAAGACCAAACATGGAGATAGATGGATAAGTGTACACTTGTATAGATGAATAAATACATGGTCCATGCATTCATGCTGATGGTGCCACATTCTGAGCCTACCATCTGTGTGTCTTAGCAAACATTGAGATTCCTCAGACTTTTCAGTGTTGGTTAGTTGTCACTCACTGCAGCCTCAGCTTTCTGTTCTTAGCTGACAGACGTGGAACCCACAGTTGTGTATTTCTGTTGTAGCCCATCCTCCTCAAGGTTGGATGTGCTGAGCTTTCTGAGATGCTTTGCTGTTTGCCACAACTCAATAGAGTGGTTATCTGAGTTACTGTAGCCTTTCTGTCAGCTCCAACTGGTCTGGTTATTCTCTGGTGATTGCTCTCATCAAGAAGGCATTTGCATCTGCAGAACTGCTACTCACTGGATGTGTTTTCTTTATTACACCAGTTTGAGTAAAGTCTAAAGGTTGTTGTGCTGAAAATCCCAGGAGGTCAGCAGTTCTAGAAATACTCAAACCAGTCTGACACCAACAATCATGCCACTCTTAAAATGACTGAGATCTTGCCCTTCCATTCTGATGATTGATGCGGACAATATCTGAAGCTGCTGGCCAGTATCTGCTTGACTTTATGCATTACACTGCTAATTCAGACATTTGAATGAGTATGGGTTCATAGTGAGTGTATTTTCTAAAGGTTGAGAGGCTCTGTCTTACCGGCTATCTGCTTCTGAAGTTCTTCCAACTTAACCTTCTGCTCTGCCACTGTGGTTTTCAGTTCTTTCAGCTCCGAATGAAGTTCAAGGCTGCACTGATTTCCTGTATACACAAAAGAGAAACTGCTATGGTGTCACCTCCCCCTGAAAAGTGTACCCTTTTAGGAATTAAATTTGCACAAGTTCTCAGGTCCAGCCAATTATACTCTGATTGTTTAAACTTGGATATAGAGAAGAGCCCTGACCTCATTGTGGGCCTCATTGGGAAAGACACATGGCAACAGGGCAAAGGTTTTCCACTCTAGGTCTATTTTTCGATCTTTGTCATTGAGTGCTCGGAGTGTGCGCTCGATGAAAGCTCAGTCAATTGCACAAGCACCCCTATCTAGAAAGGTGGAGAAAAGTCCCTGAAAGTTTGAAGTCAACTACTTGGTGGGCTTGGTGATGCTTGTGTAAGGGAATACAACACTGCCCTTGACAAACCTTTTTACCCTCTTTCCAAAAGATGTGTTTGAAGTTAAAGTTGTTTCTTTACTTTTAAATTGGGCTGCAAGGCTAATGCTGCTAATAGGTGATGAAAGTCTAAAGTCACCCAAAGGTTTTCCCATCAATACATGCACATTTCTTTCATTCTGCTCAAACTGTAAAGTGTAGAAGAACCTTCTAAAAGACCTTCTAACATATATCAATAGATACGTAGCAAAGCTATTGATGGCATTAAATGGATAGTACAATAAAACTGTAGCCAGGTTTCTGCACACAAAATAGCCAGTATAGCTGTATAGCTTCTGTTTGGTTATTTAAATTTGGCTCTTGTAATTTACCAGCAGTGACTCCCATCAATAATGCATCTTTTTTATCGTATGAATGTTAAAAAAATACAGAAGAGCAAAATGTCATTTTTAAATGGTTTAAACAGCTATCACAATGGTTAATGACTGATGTGGCCATAAGGAATGGTTTGTGTAGAAGCTTTTTTAAATTTTTGTTTTGCTAATTGGCATATCAAATGCTTTGCAAATGTGTGTGTGTGTGTGTATGTGTGTGTGTGTGTGCGAATATCCCATAATTTCTGGTTCAATTAACATTTCACTGTGGACCTGGGCCTGCAGTACACACAAATTACTTAGTAAGCAATTATGCTAACAAACCTCTGCTTGGTAAGTTTTGGTTAGAAAAAAAAAAGCATTAAGTACCTTTTTTATAGATAGATACAGCCAAGCCAGCTCTTCATTGATCATGACTTGATTCAGTATTGTTTTCAGCATTGAAAAGCATTGTTTAAATTAATCTAAATTGAATTGAATTCATTAGCACCGTCACTGTTAGACTGCCACAGTCAGTGTTAAATACATTGTTGCTGTCACACAAAAATCTGTCCAAAATGGTAACTTTACAGAAATATGTAAAAAACTTTTTAACTTTAAATGAATGGTTTTGAAAGATTTTTATTTGATTTTGTAGCATTTCTATTGATCATGTTATTAGCCAGTTTAAAGGAGAACTGCCAGTCTAAAACTCAATCAGAAAGTCAGCAATTGCAAAAATGGAAACACAAGGTTTTAAGACAGCAATGATTTCCTTGATGTTTGATCTAGAACAGCCAAAAAAAAAAGTTACGTGCTACTAGAATCCAACCGGGGCAGTAGCAGAAATCGACTTTATAGTACAGGTTGCCTTTATTAGTATAGCATATTCCTTTGACAGAAAATTTTGACACTCACGGTCCGAATTAAAGGCCTAGCTCTAAAAGTCAAGCTTTGTCAGTGGGTGATAATATAGTCTCATGAACTTACATTTTAAAATATGGTCTATTCTTGCTCAGTAATTTGTTTTAAAACTGTATTTAAAGATGAAATCAGATATATACTTAACATAATTGTTACCATAAGTATATATATGGAATAGTGAAAGTATTTATAGAAAGTATATAAAAGGTTCAGATAGATATCTAGAAAAGGCTCTTGGCATCTAAAAATGTCTGTCATTAACAGCCCGAGCACAGTACTACAAAAGCACACACTTATTATGATTTAATTTGATTACATTTGGATAAGTAAAAAGTTCTGGAAAGCCCTTCGAGCTTCGACTACATCTCGGCTTGACCCGCCATCCTTTAAGATCCACTGAAGACAAGCATCCAGACTTTTTTCTGTCTTGTCACCAAAGTGGTGGAACAAACTTCCTCTGGGTGTCCGAACGGCAGATTCGCTCACTATCTTTAAACCCAGACTGAAGGCCCTCCTCTTCCGAGAGTACCGAGGTGAAGTGTAGTGTCGAGTATTGTGTCTCCATACTGACTTCTGTATGGAGTAATACCTACGCTTAGAGGGATCTTTTGGATCCTAGCTGGTACAAACTAGCTAATGTTATTTTTTGAGTGAACAGAAACTGGACACTCTGTATGAGAGCGTCTGCTAAATGCCTTCAATGTAAATGTAAATGAAAGTGGAAAATGGACTTGCTCTGTTTTTCACCTGCTGTCTTGGATGGCGTCTACCGTAGGTTAGGGTACATCTAGAACACTCTGGTGCACAGGACAGAATATAAACTGAGAGTTGAAAGCTTTTTGAACAGGCTCAGATCATTTTCATTATAAAGGTTACACTAATGTATGTATTCTTCCAGTGAGCCACTCTCGATAATGCAGTGGTGGGCCAGTACACATAATGCAGCTTTGTGGTACATGGAAGTGCAGGAAATAATGCATACTGTATAAATATGGGGGATCTTGTATAATGCTGTAGCTCCATTTTAAAAGTCTTTCAGGAAAAAGTTTCATGTTATATATGTTTAAAACAGAATAGAGATGTACTGAAAATGTTATGTTGGTAACTATGGTAAGGTACACAAAAGTTCTAAAGTGAATGATGTCTAATGTAATTTGCCATAGTCTAATTTGCCATACTTATAATATTAATAAGAGAACAACCAAAAAAATAAGCAATAATACTCAAGAGGAAGAGCTTGACAAGAACATGATATTATCTCAAAGTATAGTTCAGCCATCAAGTGTATTATTGTGATTACACCACAGTTCCGTTGTTGTTGTTAATTGTTAGATTTTAAGATAGAGAGCACAGAAAATATGATGTATGTTTATTAACAGTCTGAGAGGTGATAGTGCTATTCGTTATCACCACACTACTAAAACACCACCATCAGACTACACCCTTCAGTCATAAGGAACAGTTTAATTTCCCAAACATCAGAGTTACAAACAATGGCCAAAACATTACACAATTACATGCTCCCTCTGATTTGCTGATCTAATTCTGTGTCTCGTACCGACCTACCTTCCCACCTAGCAACTGTAGTGTATGTACATTGGCTCTGCAGGTATTTATAGATCTAAAGGAATGGTATGGAGTCGAGAGACAATATGGTGAGGCCCATGGGTTAGCCTTAAATGGGAGAGCATGAACCATTCCCAGGCCTAATTTGGTAAAGCCATACATGAACTGAACAAACATAGTATGTGACAATTGATTTACACCCCTCATGGAGCTAAACAGTGACATCCTATATATGGAAATAGTGCAACAATACATGACCTGTAGAAGGGTATAAAATGTGAGATGCTCCTCTGTCTAGGGAGAGAGAGCAGAAGGGAATTGAGAATTGGCAGGCTCTCTCCACACTGTACTTTTAAATAAAATGTTTCATCATTGCAATTGAAAGACAGTGGTCACGAGTCTCCTTTCAAGAAGAAGTCCTTCCAAGAACACCACAACACAACACCTCTGATTTTTGTTCCATTTTAACCCCCTGGTGTCTGTATTTAGTGTACTTCTGTTTGTTTTGGGATGCTTTGCGTCCAGCATTAAGCTATCATTTGGTTTTAGTTTTTATTTGTGATACTACAGTAAAGGCATTATCATCAAATATGTTGGCTAATGTGTTTTTAAAATGAGTTATTGTTATAAATTGATGTAATTGTAAGTGCAGGCATCATTGCTAGGTTATGTGTTTATGTAGCGGAGTAATACTCTCAGCCATTATATTATATTGTAGTAGGAAACACATTTGTTATACTTGCAAGTAGTCATTATCTCTGTATCCCGGGCACCCCTACAGTGTAATTCACTTTTACACCACTGCTGTAAATACAAATTGTGCTTTAAGAACCCCCTCATGGGACAGCAATAAATGTGCATTTGTTGAGAGACACAGAACTGAGAGATAAAGAAGCAGCATTTGAAGTGAAAGTAGTATGTGGACAGAGGGTTTTACACAAATATCACTCTGGCAAGAGATCTAATGCAGCTGTACCAAATTTACACAGTGCAGTAGCAGCATCCTGGCTTGGAGTGGCAATCACAGAGACCCAATTCACCCCATTTCAGTCAGTTGAGAATTAGCATGATTCTGGTTCAATTGCTACATAATGCTTGCTAGATAGATAGATAGATAGACATATATACTTATATATAGACAGACAGACAGACAGACAGATAGATAGATAGATATATATACTTATATATAGACAGACAGACAGACAGACAGACAGATAGACAGACAGACAGACAGACAGATAGATAGATAGATAGACACAATTACACAAGATTGGCACAATTGTCCTAAATCTGACCCCTGCTTCACTACTTACCTATTACATGTTTAAGTTCATCCAAAACAGTCTTCTGCTCTGCTACCATGCTTCTTAGTTCTTTTAGCTCAGACAGAATATTGGAGCTACATGAATATTCAGAGTGGATCCCATGTGACCCTGCAGAGCTGCCATCGTCAACCTGGGCCACAGTAATGTGGTACAGTGAAAAAGCAATGAAGATCAGTGTTCTCATTGTGAAGTTTAAAGGAGTCTGCATCATCCTCCATTATATAGGCTAGGACAGCTCTGTTCTGTTGTTAATTAACTTCACGCTTTATAGTTGTTCAACTTGTGTAAATATTATAATCGCTTCTAGGAAGGCCTTCAAAGGGCTTCATTGTACTAAACTTTTTTTGTGTCTTGTGTGAGAATAATTAACCATAATTTATCAGCCTCTCCAATGTTTTCAGTTCTTTTGAAAGTCAGTAAGATCGCGTCTTGCACAACTTAACAGCCGGTGGTATGGCCTTCATTAATCATTAAGTTTCACTGCAGAAACAAAGAGGTTTGCAGCTGGTTGTGTTAGCTTTGTGGTTAGCTTGTGTAGATGCAGAGTTACTTTTGCAACAACAACAACAGGATACACACCCAGTCCATTTATCAGGACCTATTTAACCCCAAGCCCTAACCCAAACCAAACCCTAAACTAACATCTCTAACTCTAACCTTAACTTAACCCTAACCCCCAATCTAAACATTAACCCTAACTTAACCCTTTTCTCTTACCCTAACTCTAACTTAACCTAACCCATGACCTAAGCCTAACATTATACTGACTTCTAACCCTAACCTAACCCTGAACCCTAACCTTAACCCTAAAATAACCAAACCCTAACACCTAAACCAAACTAAACTTAACCCTAACTTAGCCATAACTCCTAACCCTGAACCCTGAACACTAATATTAACACTAAATGTTCTGACCCTGCAGGTTAGAGCGACCCCTGGTGCATAGCATAGGGAAGTGCAGCACATAAAGTTTAATAAGGAACCAGGAAGTAAATTCAGTGCTGCCTAGTATAGAGCTTGGAACTGTTTGTGTAAATAGTTGATCCTGCTCCATCCACATACAACAGCTTCTAAAAGTGGCAATATCTGTGAGTAGTCTCGTTACAGAAACTATATCTCTCTTTCAGCCTTGGTATTTAGACATGATGATTGTATATCTTGTGATTGTAGATGTTTACAGTATCTCAAACCATACTGTGTAGCATATGTAGTTCTATTTGTAGCTTTGTCCTTACGGTTTATTCAAATTAAGGTAATTGTATGAAGCTCATTGTATTTCTATATTTTTGTTCTATTTTGTATTTAACAGTTTCACAAGAATCATCTGAGTAAAACCTCAAGCAAAACGACACATTGTTTTCACTGGATTTATTTGGATGACTTGTTTAGCTGACTGGATAACTGAGTACAGCTACATTCAGTGAGGCCAGTACAGTGAAAAGATAAGTTCAAGAGACAAGGCTGTTAGCTGGATATTGGATTGCTCTTGTAGAGTCACATTTGGCACTGATCCTGCCCAGCATTTCAAGTCAAGAAAGCATTCTTCATGCATAGATAATGCTTGCAAGAAGATAGTAAAATGGACACACAATCAGTTTCATCTCGCTCATCAAAATCATCGAAGACGTCTGCTGTTTCAGTGGCTAGCATGGCAGCAGCCAAAGCAAGGGCAAAAGCTGAAGCTGCCCAGAAAAGAGCTGCTTATTCAAAGAAAGAAAGCGAAATCAAAATAGAAAAAGCCCGCGTTGAAGCCGAGGCTAAAATGGAGAAAGCTCACCTTGAAGCTACACTGGATGCACTAGAAAAAGAGAGGGAAGCAGAAGCTGCATTAGCTGAAGCGGTAGTAATGGAAGCAGCAGTTGCAGATCTGGAAACTTTTGAGACGGAAAATAAGGCTGAATTCCAACTTTCACTACAAAGCGTGCAACAACGCACAGAGGAGTATGTCATGCAGAACTCCCGTGGCGGTGACAATAGACAACCTGAGAGACCTCTCCATCCTGAGGGAGGCATCATCCACATTAAAAACTCCCCTTCTCAGGCATTAGGTGACGAAACAGAGCTCAAAACTCCATCTCCAACCTACCACGTACTATCTAGTTACCCTGAAGATGTTACCTCAAACAGTAACAGAGATTTTAGAGTAGAGCAGCATGTCAACCTTTACCACAACCTTCGTTCTTCACAACAGGTATGTCACTCTGCTCATGATGCCACATCTACAACGCGCTTACCCGGCAGTAACCCAGCAAACCACACTAGTAGCAACACAGCCACATTAGACCTTGCTAAATATCTGGCACGAAGCCAGCTAGTATCATCGGGGCTTGTCAGGTTTGATGATAAACCAGAAAATTATCTGTCATGGAAGTCAACATTTATAAGTACTGTAAAAGACCTAGACCTTACGGCTGGTGAAGAATTCGACCTGTTAATTAAGTGGCTAGGGAGAGAATCAGCTGAACAGGCACGCCGGATCAAGTCAGCCAACGTGAGAAGTCTGTCTGCTGGTCTGCAGCTGATGTGGGAGAGGCTAGATGAAACATATGGCTCTCCAGAAGCTATTGAGAAGGCCCTCTTCACAAAGATAGAAAACTTTCCAAGGATAATGGGAAGAGAGCCTCAAAAGCTTCGTGAATTGAGTGATCTTCTTTTAGAGCTTGAGGTGGCTAGACAGGATGGCTATCTACAAGGGCTCACGTATTTGGACACAGCTAGGGGTATAAACCCAATTGTGGAGAAACTGCCATATGGCTTACAAGAGAAATGGATGACCCAAGGGTCATACTACAAGCAAGAACACAGAGTCCCTTTTCCACCGTTCTCTTTCTTTGCTGAGTTTGTGCGCAGAGAAGCTAAGGCACGCAACGACCCTAGCTTCAGCCTAACAGCACATGCATCCTCCAGCAGAAGGGACAGGTTTGGAAACGGCCACAATAATGTTCGAACACCTGTCTCTGTCCATAAAACTGACATATATGCAACCCGTCCGCATGCTGGCAGTCCGAGAAAGGTGACTGAAGACCCAGATAAACAGTGCCCGATACATCACAAGCCTCATCCCCTCAAGAAATGCAGAGGTTTTAGGGAAATGCCATTGGAGGAACGTAAACAGTTTTTGCGAGAGCATTCTATTTGTTTCAGGTGCTGTGCCTCCTCCAAACACATGGCTAAGAACTGTGAGATGACCACTAAATGTGCAGAATGTGAAAGCAACAGGCATGTGACCGCTTTACATCCCGGGCCAGCTCCATGGCTTGTCAAGTCTTCACCCTCTCTCTCACAGGACAGCGGGGAGGACGAAAATCCTTCCAATTCAGATGTCACCTCCAAGTGCACTGAGGTATGTGGAGGTGGTTTCAGCTCCAAATCATGCTCCAAGATATGTTTAGTTAAAGTCTATCCAGCTGGCTGTCGCAATCAGATCAGGAACATGTATGCAATACTAGATGATCAAAGTAATAGATCACTAGCAAGAACAGAATTTTTTGACATGTTTAACATAAAGGATACCGTTGCTCCCTACACCTTAAAGACCTGCGCCGGGGTGATGGAAACAGAAGGTAGGAGAGCTACAGGCTTCATTGTGGAATCGGCTGATGGCTGGATGAGTCTTCCATTACCTACGCTCACTGAGTGCAACATGATTCCCAACAACAGGAGTGAAATTCCTACACCCGCAGCAGCTGAAAGCCACAGCCATCTAAAAACCATAGCAGATAAAATACCACCACTAGATCCAAAGGCAAAGATACTTCTGCTATTAGGGAGGGATATTCTCAGAGTGCACAAAGTGAGAAAACAGTACAATGGGCCCCACACTGCTCCTTATGCACAGAAATTGGATTTGGGCTGGGTAATAGTTGGAGATGTGTGCCTCGGCAATGCCCACAAACCAACAGATGTGAGCAGCATGAAAACACACATCTTAGATGGTGGCAGGCCGAGCCTATTCATCCCATGTGACAGTCACATAACAGTGAAAGAAAAGTTTGACCTTCCAGACAAACATCATCTTCATACAACCATAAGAAGCTGCCCAGAGAATATTACAGATCAAACTCTTGGTGAGTCTGTGTTTAATCATACTAAACATGATAACCACCTTGCCTTGTCAATGGAAGATGTTTCATTCCTAAAAATAATGGGAAAAGAATTCTTCAAGGATTCCACAAACAGCTGGGTAGCACCTCTACCATTCCGCCAACCACGAAGGCGTTTGCCTAACAACAGAGAATACGCCATGAGTCGGCTTAGATCTTTGCACCGCACTCTTGCCAAAAAGCCAGAAATGAAAGCTCATTTCTTTGACTTTATGCAGAAGATATTTGACAAACATCATGCAGAGCTGGCACCTCCTCTAAAGGAAAGCCAAGAGCGTTGGTATCTGCCATTTTTTGGTATATATCATCCACAGAAGCCAGGGCAAATTCGTGTGGTTTTTGACTCCAGCGCAAAGTTTGATGGAGTCTCTCTCAATGATGTGCTCCTAGCAGGGCCAGACCTCAACAACAGCCTAGTCGGAGTCCTCCTCAGATTTCGAAAAGATGCTGTTGCAGTTACAGCTGACATCCAGCAGATGTTTCACTGCTTTCTTGTACGTGAAGACTGCAGAGATGTGTTGCGCTTTCTGTGGCACCGTGATAATGACTTTAGTCAAGAGATTGTAGAGTATCGAATGAGAGTGCATGTGTTTGGGAACAGTCCTTCTCCAGCAGTGGCAATCTATGGACTCAGACAAGCAGCAAGAGAGCAAGAGCAGGAATATGGCAGTGACGTGAGGCTGTTTGTCGAAAAGGATTTCTATGTGGACGATGCCCTTAAGTCATTCAGTACAGAGGCAGACGCCATTGATGTTCTCAAACGAGCACAAGAGATGCTAGCAGTCTCCAACCTAAGGCTTCATAAAATAGCCTCGAACCGGGCCACTGTAAGGGATGCCTTTCCTATGGAGGATCGAGCCAGCACTATCAAAGATTTCAATCCTTCCGCTGATGGCTTATCTGATCAGCGCAGTCTGGGTATAAGATGGAACATCGTAACAGATACTTTCACATTTCAGGCTCCTGACACTAACAAACCATACACGAGACGGGGTCTTCTGTCGGTAGTGAACAGCCTGTTCGACCCTCTTGGTTTCCTTGCACCCGTTATCATTCGAGGGAGGCTGCTACTCAGGGAGCTCTCCTCTGTATGCAGTGAGTGGGATGTACCCTTACCCGAAAATAAACATGAAGAATGGAATAGATGGCTGGAATCTCTTCAAGAGCTGAAAGAGCTACACATCCCACGAACATACTCATCATTCTCTCCTTCCAGTGCCCAATGCACAGAAGTGTGTATCTTTTCAGATGCTTCAGTTAAGGCTATCGCTGCTGTTGCTTACCTGAAGGTCACAGATCAGGATGGACATACTGAAGTAGGATTCCTCCTTGGCAAGACAAAACTTGCTCCACAACCTGCACTTACTGTTCCTAGATTGGAACTATGTGCTGCAGTTCTTGCTGTTGAAATTGCTGAGCTCATTGTTAAAGAAATAGATTTAAAACCCAGTGCAATACGGTTCTACACAGACAGCAAGGTAGTTTTAGGCTACATTTGTAATCAGTCAAGGCGGTTCTATGTGTATGTTAACAACAGGATTCAACGCATCAGACAGTCCACTCTACCGAAGCAGTGGAACTACGTACCAACTGAACAGAATCCTGCCGACTGTGGTTCAAGGTCTGTCTCTGCAGCTCAGCTTCAAGGTACAACATGGCTTACAGGTCCATCCTTTCTCCACCATCCAAAAGAAGTGCCCTCGACAGACCCAGTTGTATTTAAACTTGTTGACCCAGAACACGATGTGGAGGTTCGAGATGAGGTGAAGGTCTTGTCCACGCACGTGAAAAGCCAGTTGGGATCAGGACGATTCAACCGATTTTCTACTTGGAAGTCTCTTGTCAGGGCGATAGCTCACTTGTCTCATATCGCTCACTGTTTTGTACAGCCATCGAATACCAAAGGTTGCAGTGGGTGGCATATCTGTACGAAGGGCCTTCTAGAAGATGCTTTGACTAAGGCAGAGAACATAATTGTCAAAAATGTGCAAAGTGATGCATACTCCAGTGAATTCCAGTGTATTGAATTAAAAGAAAGTCTTCCCTCACACAGCTCACTCTTGAAGCTGAACCCTGCTGTCGACAAAAATGGTTTGCTACGTGTTGGAGGACGTATAGCTCAGGCAGGCCTTGTGGACACAGAAACAAACCCTGTAATTGTTCCAAGTCGTTCGCATGTCACAAGCCTACTTGTTAGACACTATCATGAGAATGTGCAGCATCAAGGTAGGCACTTCACTGAAGGGGCTATCAGAGCAGGTGGGTGGTGGATTGTTGGTGCAAAAAGACGCATCAGCAGCGAAATCCAAAGGTGCATAAAATGTCGCAGGTTGAGAGGCAGCATGGAGGTACAGCAAATGGCAGAATTACCTCATGAGCGACTGCAATCAGACCCTCCTTTCTCCTATGTGGGCCTTGACGTATTTGGTCCGTGGGAAGTGACTGCAAGGCGGACTAGAGGAGGTCAGGCAAACAGCAAAAGATGGGCAGTGCTGTTCACGTGCATGTGTACTAGAGCAGTCCATATTGAGGTAATTGAAGAGATGTCATCTTCAAGCTTCATAAACGCCCTGCGCAGATTTTTTGCCATCAGGGGCTCTGCCAAGCAATTGCGCTCTGATCGAGGTACAAATTTTGTTGGAGCGTCCAAAGAGCTCAAGATGGACAATGCTGAAGATTCTCCTGTGCAAAAATATCTACTGGACCAAAGATGCACTTGGGTGTTTAACCCACCACACTCTTCACATATGGGAGGTGCATGGGAACGCTTGATAGGGATAGCACGACGTATCCTTGACTCCATGCTCCTCCAACTTGGACGCACACAGCTTACACACGAGATCCTTACCACTTTCATGTCTGAGGTCACAGCCATAATAAATGCACGACCCTTGATCCCCGTCTCATCCGATCCAGAGTGCCCTCTCATCTTGACTCCAGCTATGCTCTTAACTCAGAAAACGGGTAGCTCTCCTGTTCCCTGTAGTGACGTCAGTGAAGGCGAGCTGCTGCGCCATCAGTGGAGGCGAGTACAGAGCTTGGCGGATACATTCTGGAATAGATGGAGAAAGGAGTACCTGTCCACGCTACAGGCTCGTCATAAATGGCAGCGCAAACGACCAAACCTGAAAGAAGGTGATGTGGTTCTTCTGAAGGACAGCCAAGCCAAAAGAAACAAATGGCCAATGGGCATTATTGTAGATACCATTGCCAGCAAAGATGGGTTGGTTAGGAAAGTACAAGTGAAAGTGATTCAAGACGGAGTGGAAAAGGTGTTCTCCAGGCCAATCTCTGAACTGGTATTGCTGTTGCCACAAACTTTGACAGTATAGTACATACTGGATCGTGGTATCATAATTATGATACCAAGCGGGGAGTGTTCTGACCCTGCAGGTTAGAGCGACCCCTGGTGCATAGCATAGGGAAGTGCAGCACATAAAGTTTAATAAGGAACCAGGAAGTAAATTCAGTGCTGCCTAGTATAGAGCTTGGAACTGTTTGTGTAAATAGTTGATCCTGCTCCATCCACATACAACAGCTTCTAAAAGTGGCAATATCTGTGAGTAGTCTCGTTACAGAAACTATATCTCTCTTTCAGCCTTGGTATTTAGACATGATGATTGTATATCTTGTGATTGTAGATGTTTACAGTATCTCAAACCATACTGTGTAGCATATGTAGTTCTATTTGTAGCTTTGTCCTTACGGTTTATTCAAATTAAGGTAATTGTATGAAGCTCATTGTATTTCTATATTTTTGTTCTATTTTGTATTTAACAGTTTCACAAGAATCATCTGAGTAAAACCTCAAGCAAAACGACACATTGTTTTCACTGGATTTATTTGGATGACTTGTTTAGCTGACTGGATAACTGAGTACAGCTACATTCAGTGAGGCCAGTACACTAAACTTAACTTATCCTAACTGAACCCTAACCCTCTATCCATCAGTAAGAAATAGTTTTTATCACCATGAGCCAGCTGGAGACAAGCCTACTATAAAGTCAGCTATCAAGCAAGCATATTAAAAGTAGTTCATTGTTGAAAAGCACATTACCTGAAGGAAACACTGAATTTCTATGCAGAATAAAAAGGTTCTCACGTCCAGGCAGTAGCTACGAAGTTGCTATGTGGTCACAAGGTTGAAACTGTTTTGGTGAGGAGGTTGTTGGCTGTTATGGTGTTGCTAGGTTGTTGCTACAATGTTTCCTGATGGTTGATATGGTATCCCAAGTGGTTTCTATGTTGTTGCTAGGTGGTTACAAGGCAGTCTTTGGTTGCAGCATGCAGCAACAGGGGTTCTCTTCACTGGCTTCCTGTAGCTGCTGCCTGCATCAGATTCAGAACCCTGACGCTGGCCTACAAAGCCAATAATGGACCAGCCAGCCTCTCTGTACTTGGCAGTGGTCAAAAGCTGATCCGCACCAAGAGCCCTTCCAGCTTCAAGTACGGCTCGTCTTGACCCACCATCCTTTAAGGTCCACGGAAGACAAGCGTCCAGGCTTTCTTTTGTCCTTGTGACGAAGTGGTGAAACTGACTTCCCCTGGGTGTCTGAGAGTCGGAGTCACTCACTGTCTTCAAACGCAGACTGAAGACCTATCAAAAAGTGTTTGGGCAAAGTGTAGTGTATGTTGTATTGTGTATCTAGGTCTTCATACTGACTTTTGTATGAGGCAGTATCTAGCTTCATGTATCTATAAACAGGGAAGCACTTTTGTAAGTCTTAGATGCTACTGTATGTGATTGTAAGGTGGTTGCTATAGAGTTACTTAGCGGTTGCTAAGATTTGTAGAAGTGTGACATACTTTTGCATACTTTTCCCATTCATGCCTATGGAAAACAATTTCAGATCTGTTGCTACGTGAAAATCATACATACACAATAAAATAATTGCATGCAAGCCTGAGTCACGAAATCAGACCAAACAGTCTGGAGCTGGAATGATGTTGATAACTGCAGGATGAATTAACCAATAAGAATACAGCAGAAAAAAGAAACACAGCATAGCATTTAGCAACATTCTGTTAAGATAGAAAAACCTTTCTTCTGGATAGTGCCAAGTTCACATAAGTTCACAACACTCACTGACTACAGAGTCACCAAAAAACCCACACAGAGCTATACATAACTCTTCAAAGTACAGTTAAGCTCCATCTTCCAGGCTAATTATTCCCTACTGTGACTTTCACATTTCGAACAGCCCCTTTTTTCATTACTCTCCAAGGGAAAGGTTTTCTTTTTCACACTGTACAGGGAATATACTGGGAAGAGTACAAGGGTGGTCCCCTATTCCATATTCCACGCAGTCAGACATTAGGTAAATTCACTGCGAGCCTCATTGTCCCATTCTACAGGCGAATGCTGAGAACATTTACATTTAAAGCATTTAGTGGACACTTTTATCCAGAGATACTTGCAAAAGGGTTTTGCTTTCCACTTCACAAATAGATCCCTAGCTAGTGTGAATAGGCTGGATTCTATACCCTCATACCCTCACCCTGCTTCCCTCCTTTTGTTCTGTCTTAGAAAGGATGTTGAACATTTCCTCATCAGATAAAATCTTCATTGTCTTGAAGTAACATTAATGGAACTTCAAATAGTAATAAACATAAATGTTGGCTGCTGGCCAACAAAAATTCTGTGCCTTTTAAATTTTTTATGGTCATTATAAAATATAGTATCATAAAATCACTAAGACAAAGATACAAACAGCCATATTTACCATTTGTGTTGGGCACAGATGGAATTTGGCCTCTGGCTTTAACCCATCCATGCAGCGAACACACACATTCACACAAGTGAGCAAACACACACACACACACACACACACACACACACACACACACAGTGATGCAGTGAGCACATGTGCCCAACAGTGGGAAGCCAATGCTGTTCAAGGACCCAGCGGTGGCAGTGTTCAGAACCTGTGTATCAAACCCAAGGTATTGTATTTGCCCCCCTATTCCTATTCTTATGGGGGGGAAATATCAGTAAAAAAAAATCATCAGTTGCTACATGGAAACCATAAATTTAATCAAAAAGATGCACATACGCATCACACAATCAGACCCAAGCAATCTGAGTTGGAAAAGTGTTGTAAGGCCCATAAATTGCAAAGTGTACACATTCAGTCTATCGGTCAACCAGAAATTGTCTCGATTACATCCATACCCAAGTGCCGAGGTGGCAGAAATACACCATTTCCATACTTAAGTAAAAGTACAAATGATCCAGTGAAAATACTTAATTTAAAGTTTAAAAGTACACAATCCACAATCCAATCCAAAAAGTAAGGGTTTTTTTTAAGGGCATCTCATTTTTTTTAACATTTCTTGAAAAGTATTTTTGGGTTACAGATGAACACAACCCTGACATGGAGTGTAAAAGGTGGTTTATGCTAGAACTGCAGCATCATCTGCAAAATCATACACATTTTAATCTACTTGTACTTCATTACGTACCACCTATGTGGTTGCTAAAAGAGTGCTTTAGTGATGCCAGGTGGTTGCTGTGGAATTGCTGAGTGGTTGTTATGGTGTTGCTAGGTGGTTGTTATGATGTTTTGAGGATGCTATTGTATTGCCGGCTGCTTGCTATGGAGTTGCTTAGTGGTTGCTAGGGTGTTGCTAGGTGGTTACTTAGGAGGTTGCTTGCAAAATGTTGCTGTGGTACCCCAAAAGGTGGCTTCCACTTCTGCACCCTATTCATTTCTAAAGGAAAAAAGCATCTTGGTTACTTTATCCATTACATGTATTTATTTCATTGATTGTGTAGCACTCCTGCACGAAGTGTCTAGAATACTGTTCAGTTGCTGTGGTATCCTAGGGGGTTGCTATGGTGTTGCTAGGTGGTTTTCATGGTGTTACTTTGTAATTGATACGTTCTTGCTAGATGGATGGTATGGTGTTGCTAAATGGTTATTATGGTGTGACTAGGTGGTTGGTATGGTGTTGCTAGATGGTTGTTATGGTGCTACTTTATGATTGCTATGATGATTCTAAATGGAGTTGATAGCAGATTGTTAATGCAAAATGTAGATGGCCCCTACTGTGCTCTTCAATGGCATTTTGAATTCACTTCCTTCTTTTCCTAATTTATCATGAAACAGAAGCACTCAGCGGAGTTTAAAAGCCTCTGTTCACAATTTTCTTAAACAGCAATTTGTAGTATAGCGGAGAAGCACAAGTCCAAGAATGTCATTGTTATGCTCTGCATGTATAATTACCTCTGTCCCTTTGAATACAGTAGGCTATTAATTCAGTCCACATAGGTGGTTCTTAGAAGACTCAGATATGCCACAGTAAGCCGTCTGTTGGGACCACGTGACTTCAGATCTGCAGGCCCAGCCCCTGAGGAGATGGCATCCATCAGTCCTGGGCAGAGATGAGGCTGGCTTCCTAGGGGTTCAAACAGAGCTACACATACAGTAGGAACCACATAGGCACATTCCCCACTGTACCTCCTTGCACACTTTCTTAGGTAACCCAGACAGTATTCTGAGCAATATATGTGGCAATATATAGATTTAAATTCTTTGTCATATTAGAATATGTATCCAGCATATTGTTGCTGCTAGGTGGTTGCTATGATGTTTTGAGGTTGCTATTGTATTGCTAGCTGCTTCCTATGGACTTAGTAACTTAGTGGTTACTATGGTGTTTTAGGAGGTTGCTTGCAAGATGTTGCTGTGGTACCCCACAGGGTGGCTTCCACTTCTGCACCCTATTCAACCCAAAAATATCAATTTTTGACATTTTCCCCATTAAAACATAATGTAAATCTGGCGGTTGTTTTTTTTTTTATATTGTGTCTAACTGTAATGATGAATGGACCAATAGAAATGCTCCAAAATGAAATGAATTATTTTACATTGACTTCCGTTGAAATTGAGGAAGGTTTTGTTCTTTCGTCTGTAAAGTTGCCATTTTTTTATGTATGATCCATATATTTGGCATATGTGTCCAATATTTGACACACATACAGTATGTATAAAATATAAATGTACATATATTGTAATTTATGCCCAGTTCTGTATTATATGCATATACATGGCCATATTTCAGATTCCTGTATGGGAATGTTTGCTGCTAATACTGTGTTCTACCTCAGTTACTGCTGTTCTTATACACACTATAAGCTGATTGCTGAAGACTAATGTCATAGTATGTTACATATCTCTGTGCATTTGTCCTCATTACTTATGTTCAGTACTCAGTGCAGTGTCTTTCGCTCTATGTTTTTGTACTGATCTTTGCACACTGCCCTTTATGTAGTGTTGTGCAATGTTGTGTTGCTCTCTGTTGCACCATGGTCCCGGAGGAACACTATTTCGCTATATTGTACACTCATACACAGTTGGAATTACAGTAAAAGCCTCTTTACTTGATTTGAAAATGTTTCACATGCAGTCTTGATTGCCGAAAGCAAAAAAAAAAAAAAAAAGATTATTCATAATTCTTTTCAGTTTCAGAATTTTGACAGTAAAACAAGAAAATAAGAAATGCAGGTAAATGTAAGCCACTATGTAATTACTACATAGTAATCAGTAGAGGTGTACTGGATTTCCTCATGGGTTGGACCTCATGGTTCAGTACAAGTTCTGTAAAAGTAACAAAACCCTTTAAAGGCTTGAAAACGTAATGTTTATTTGTATTTATTTTGAACAGACAGTTGTACAAGTTACAGTTCATTCCATCTTGTGCTGTATAGCGCCCCCCCTGAGGAAGACGGTACTGCCTGTAGTGCGTAACATTAGCATGTTGGATATTTTTTCCACACACACAGGCACTACAACCGTTCAACAACACAGACACTTCCTCCTCGTGCAGTATGAGTTCATGAGTTGATATGAGCTGGAAAAGGTCAGAATATCAGAAACACTTAGTTCTGTTGGTTGTTTTACTAGAAACAGAGCAGCAAGAGATAAAGAATAAAGAAATAATAGGCTCACATACGTTCAGTTTTATTTCTCTTTATGGGCAGATGGAGAAGCGGGGGAGACAACAAGACTACAATTACCATAGTGATACTTCTAAATCTACTACAATACAAAATACTACAATTATCATGGAAATCAAAGGTTGTGACTAAAATGAATCCCTGTTTATGTTTTAGGGCACGATTGAAGGTCCTGCAAGCTGCCACTGTTGGTCCCTTGAGCAAGGCCCTTCACTCTCTCTGCTCCCTGGGTGACACAGCAATGGCTGTCCACCGCTCTGGGCAGGTGTGCTCACTGTTATGGTGTGTGTTTGATTACTGATGTGTGTGTGTGTGTGTGTTCACTGCATGGATGGGTTAAAGGCGGAGGCCAAATTCCATCTGTGGCCAACACCAATAGTAAATATGGTTGTCTTAATGGACAAATATTATTCCATGAACAACATGGCACTTCCGTTTGGCTCAGAATTTGGGTGTATATGGAGTTGTGTAGGCAGTTGCCACAACACTTTTCACATTACCGGATTTAGAGTCGCTGGCAGGTCCAGATCTTAACCCTGCTAGATATTTGTCAGGGGCTTGTGAGGCATCTGCAATCACTCCATGAGCTCCTGGATCTAGTCTTTTAGCAGTTCATACACAGTGTCCAATGTGTCCAGTTTTTGGTCAGGTGGAGCTGTAAAAACAGTATACGACTCAAAAACAAGGGCTAATATCATGTAGTGTGAACCTGGCATTACAGTTCTTATAAAATTTGGTTCCCCATTACGTTCCTCACATAGACTCCATAGAGTACCACATACCATGTATTCTCCGTGTAAGTGGGTGTTTGGTGCAAATACGCATACCTTTACACTCCTAATTAATTGTATATTTTCAATATAGTATAGCAAAATGACAACAGAAGGTGTAGGATTCAAGCACTTTAAAATTTTGAATAGAATTAAGAAAGTATCACTTAATGAAGGCAAATGTAGAAGAGGTGAGACTCAGTCCCACTCCTTTGTAGGAGGCTGATCGTCCCCACATTAATATTCAGGTCACAGTCTCAGCATGGCCGGAACGGAGCGGCGGACTGTGTTGTTGGTTTGGAAGAGAAACCTGTGGACTGGTTATTACAGCTGGGCCTGGGTGATTGACAGAGCAAAGTTACGCTCTCATTTCCCCAGCCCTTTAAAGGATTGCAATCTTCCTCTCTTTTCAGCACTGTCTGTCTACATGTCACTCAGTAGCCACCGGTTCTGCTGGAGAGATTTAACCACGCAGCATTCTGCTTCACCTCCCCATGCGCCCCACCTCCCCTCTCCAACATCCTTTCCCTCGATCCCCATATAAAGAGCCATCAAACCACCCTGGCAGCCATTTGAAATGAGAGTCTCAGAAGGGCCATAAACACACACTCATATAAATGATATTGAATTTATATGAGCTATGTGACAAGAAAGTATATTTTCGCAGGGGGCACATTGGACCATTTCAGGACCACGCAGGTTGGGGGGGGGGGGGGGTATGTGAGGCCGTCAGATATGGAATGTGATTGCAAGGATCTTCGGGAATGATCAAAACCACAATCGCAATAAGATGCCACAGCGAGGGTGATCGCCGGCCGCGTTTAAGAGGATTCATCCTGCAGATGAAGAATTGTTTGGGTGTTGGATGCATAATGCATTGGACATGCTCTGGTCTCTCTCTCGTCGGGGGGTTGGAGAGGTGGGGGAGTATGTTATTCCACCCATTTGAGAACGTGTCAGACTTTGATCCCTACAGATTTATGGTGTGTTCTCCACCCTGACTCTTAGTTACATATTTGCTTTCTCTTGGGCACCTTCATCAATCACAATACTGGCCCAAGGCTGTCTCTCTCCCCTGACACACAGGCATGCTGATACTAAGTGACAGACCTTTCACTCACTCTCTTTTGTGGTGTAGACACATCTGAAATAAAGCTTGTCCATGACGGGAAGAACCCTCTGGGCACAAGCTGGTTAGGAACATTAGATGGTGATCCTGTGGTAGCTTTGTGAGCACAGCATGGAAATGTTCTCCCGCATAGAACTCATCTTGAAAATGAGGCGAAATCGCTAAATCTTTTTTTTTAAACCACAGCTGGAATAGCTGGTCTAGTGCTATCAGTGAAACCTTTCGATCTTTGTTGGAAGTGTTTCAGTAGCACTTTATTTGAAGGCTACCTTCACAAAGACTTCATAAAACATGCATGGGCATTGAATAACATATCAAAAGCAATGCTTGAGTATAAAAGACATTGTTTTAATGTAAGGTCCATTAAAGTAAAAGACCTTTATTCCATGTGTAATGTTGTTATAAAGCATTTTATACTGGTTAAGCTCTACAAGACCTCTGAAGATATCCTGTTGTATCTGGCATGAAGATGCTAGCAGCAAATCATTTAGGTCCCGGAAGCTGTGAGGTGAGTCCTCTATGGGTCACATCAATGAGCCTTGGGCGCCCAAGACCCTGTCGCTGGTCCTTGGAGCTTTAAGACCAACTAAAATGATGTATGTATGATAAAGCAACAGAGTATTTTTTGAGTTCTCAATTGAGTTCTCAACTGTAGTCAATGGTTGTTGTACCTCACAAAAAAAAAGAAATTACAGTGTAGAGCTGATGTTTATAGCTTGGGATGTCCCGATCAGATTATTCTGACCCCCAATCCAACTCTCTGGACTCTCTTTAGGTTAAGTGTCAGCTGATAAGAATCCGATCCAATTATTTTGTGTATAAATAATCCACCCATTTTTTTCAATATCAGTTTTTATGAGACATTCTGGACTGATCAATTTAGCTCAGTAGAGACTTTTTTTCTAAAAATTACTGTTTTATAGTGTTTAATATCTTATAATCCAGTCTGACTCTCCTCCTTGACCAATCAGCTCCCAGCTCCTTTACAACACTGCAGTGTAATCACACACTTCCTGTGTGTGTGTGTGGACTGGTGTAGTGCTGGTTTAAAAACAGAGAAAGGCGAGCGGTTCTCTGGTTCTTCCGCTGGTTAAACAGAGGAACGTTCTACCTTCTGAGAACCTCCGTCTACCTAGTGGTATAATGTAACTAAATAAGAACCATATACCAATCACTGGATTGGTTCAGATCATCCCTAGCTTTTATTATTTTTATTATTACTATGTGTAACACAGTAGTCATTCCATCAGTTCAGAAAGAGCCTATGTTGCCCTCACATGTTGATCTGCCTTGGACTCCCAGCACCCTGGTTTGTGGTTCGACCTTTCTTCGGGCGGAATTTACCACTGCTGACCAGGAGGATTTAGTTGTCTCACTTCAGTGGTTTTGGCTGATTGGTATATGGTTCTTATTTAGTTAGTGTACCTACGTAGTGGATGTGGGGTTATTAATGTAACCAATCAGATCAAATCAGATTTGTTTGTATAACATTTTTATAACTGATGTCTCAAATCCAGTAGTGAAACAAAAGACCAACACAAACAAAAAAAGCCTGGTGAGCCAGCCAAATGTGACTGTGGCAAAAAAAGGAAAAAGTCTCTCAAAGCTGGAGGTAGAAACCTTGAGAGAAACCAAGACTCATAAGGGAGGACTCCCTCCTCCTCTGGTCAGAAGTACTTAGAAATTTGATGTACATTTATAAGTAGTTAGAGTCACCATATCATTAGCTATAGTCAATAATAGTGATTGTAAGAATAATGAAAGTAGAAATAATAATAATAATAATAAAAAAAAAATAAAAAAAATAATAATAATAATAATATGGCGCTGCGGAGGTGGCAGCCTATTGAAGCAGCTCCTGCTAATTTCTGAGTTTTCCTAACTTTTTTCTTATTTGTTTGAGGTTTTAAGTTAAATTTGTGGTAGTTTTAGGATATTTTGGACACTAAATGTAACAATGTGCAATATCCCCCCACACACACACACACACATGCTCAATGAAGGGTCAATTAGCAATTATCTGTATATAATCTGTAAATAATGTTTGTTTGTTTTTTTGAGTTTTTTACTTCTATTATTTCTATTGTGTATATATTGGTAATTTATCTACATTTTGCATCTGATTGTTATCCCTTTGCTGCTGTGACACTGAGAATTTCCCCACTGTGAGACTAATAAAGGATTATCCCATCTCATCTTATCTTAATAGCAGTTACCGTCCATGTAAACTTCACTGTAGTCTGTAATGAATGGTGGGCAACTAGCTCTACCAATTGTCCATTACTGGCAAGTACGCTTGCTTATACTGATATACTGGTTGTTTATAAATACTCTGGCACTGCTTATGAATACATTATTCAGTGCTTATGCAGGTGTCATGAAGTCCCTCTGTAGGAAGTCTTCAAATGGGGTGTTACTGTTACTTCTGCAGTTTATCCATGGCCCACTACAGTACCTACTGCAGTTTTTGTGCTTAAATGTCATCCAAGAAATGTTCACAGCATGTCTAGGTTACCAACCATTTCTGAATTATTAATAGCCATCTTCATGCATATGTTGGCGTGATCCTGTCCTTCTGCCAACAGTTCAGTCTAGAGTGTCCTCAGATTCACCCTGCAGCAGTTGTCTCATCTTGAGACCGTCATTAAAGTGACTTAACCTAATCCATCTATGGCGCCATCCTAGGAGAAATTTATCGTGTGGATCCAGAGTGTTTTCAAAGTCCTCCTTCAGAGAACACCATTGTGTCCTGTGCTTCCTGCAGTGAAAGATAAGGTCACAGCATAGCCCAGAGGTTTCTGGAGATCTGACCAGCATGGCATGGCTGTGGTGCTCTCTTTGACCTTGACTAAATTAGATCAGTGACCGAGACACTGAGAAGCATCCCGCTCTGGAGATCCACATCAAAACCCTCTCGCCGCTGCCTTTGTCTTTGTCTCCCAGCCTTTCACTGCTGCGAGAAATGGAGAGCTTTTATTTGATTTGGTTCCATTTTAATTAACCTTTGCCTGTTCCCTCATGCCGTCACAGTCTACTCATTATTAGGGTGCATGTTACAGGCGTCGTGGGTAACGAAGAGCTCAGGGACTCTTGTTTCATCTGTTTAAAGCCAGAGAGAATGAAAATGCCGTCTGGAAAAAGAGAAAAGTGTCTACAATGGATTTTCTGCCTCTTTTATTTGTTTTCATTTTCCCCTGTATTACCTTTCAAAGTGGGGCATATCCTTTGTTCCAAGACTTTAAAGTAATCAATGAATATTTAACATCCCCTGGTACTCTCCTGCTAGGAATACATGATAGGCATGAGGCGGGCGCTGCAGCAGTTACACCTGCGAGAGGGTGACTGCAGTCTTTTGGGAGCTGAGACTGCTGTACCAGAGAAGGTCGGCACTGCAGAATACCGCATATGAAGATGACAACTTTCGCCTGACGGGAAAAATGAGGGGAGCTGGCTGGTGTTCAACTTTGAGATGAATACAGATATTTTTTAGACCTTTTTTTTAACTGTATTGTAAACAGTAAAACACACAATGGACCAGATATACTTATGAGTGCAGGGGAGTTAAACATTAACCTAAATGTGACCAACATATGCACCCACAATGCAACAGAAATTTATTTGATTAGCTTAATCCACAGCTAATCACACAAACTCTGCATAACCCCACCTACCATCCGTGCACTTGTGAGGAGTTAAAGGTGCCCTAGAATGGAAGGCTGTATTTTCCTTGACATAGTTGAATTATGAGTTTGGTCCAGGGATGTGATATATTGTGAAACTCAAACACTGTTGTGCTCCTTCTAAATAAATAAATAAATAAATAAATAAATAAATAAATAACCAAAATATAACTGAAAAAAAAACCAGGCCCATTCCCAAACCTCCAAAATTGACTCATTGTATTTATGCCCACACCTAGTCCACAATCGAAAGCCTTTTGAAGTTAAAAGCCAACAGCTCATACAGGAGAATGTGAAAACAAGGCTTATAAAAGCTAAAAGCTTAAGCGAGCTGACCGGGTGAAGCACAGGTTGAAGAAGGTCCGACTGGAGGAAGCTCTGCTGCAGATATCCAGGAAGAGAGCATGATGACGGCAAGGAAAGTTGCTAAGGCTGTGGAATGGCTGGAAGATCTGATTCCTGGTGGAGGGAACCGATGCTAGCCAGGTGCTAGGATAAAAGCAAACCCTACCAGACTACCAACTACAGTCTCTTCAGCTAGCTAACCGTACACTGTGCCATCCGGACACTGAGAGGACACAGAAAGGTCAGCAACACTATCCAGTATAGACTCAGCTAGGCCAGACCTTACTATGTGGCTTCTGTAGGCCATCACGATGACGTGAACTAATAAAAAGAATTCTCTCTTTCTTTTTTTTTAAACTATGAGCCCCCCATAAAAAAGGAAAATCAGGGTCTTTCATTCTAAGGCAAAATAACAGGGTGGTAAATAGGCTTGTAAAACCACATTTTCTGCCCCAACCAAAGTCACATATGACAACAAGCACCAATATTCAGTAAATGCATTATATAGTAATCTTAATGGTTTAGAAGGGGTGCTGAAATAGCAGAGAACAACCTAAGACAAAACATATATTAATAGAGTTCTTATGAGGCATATTTTGTGCTGCAGCTTCTCTCACATTTACACTATGTCCAAAAGTATGTGGACACCCTATAAGAGCTATAACACTCGCCACTCTTCTAGCCAGGCTTCCCACAAGATTTTGGAGTGTGTCTGTGGGATGTATGTCCACTCGGTCAATAGAGCTTTTGTGAGGTCAGACACTGATATCGGAGAAGAACTGCCTGGGTTGAGGGCTCTGTGGAAGCCACTGAACTTCTTCCACATCAACCATGTACAATCTAAAATTGTGCAGAGGGGGACCTTCCCTAAACTGCTGTTACAACGTTTAAAGCATATAACTGTCTACAATTTGCTATAGCATTAACATCATCACCTTGACTGGAACTAAGAGGTAAAGTCCCACAAACGCTTATACATGAACAAGACAAAGGAAGTGTGTTTTCACTGCATGTTTAAGCTTGTGTGTCAGTTTCACACAAAATACACAGGCAAATGCATCTGGTTTGCACCAAAAACTGCCACAAAAGACTAAATCCATCAGGCCCCATGTTTTAAAGCAACTGAATAATGCTTAAAGACTAAATCCAGGCCATGCAACAAGTCATAGTGTCCAAGATCTATATGTCTAAATCAATAGTCCACACTTCAGCTAGAAACCACCACTGTCACTGCTGCAGTACAATACGGCCCATTATTTATACTGAATTGCCAGTTTGTGGGATCTACATAACTCATACCTACACTTATTGACCACTTTATCATAAACGCCTACATTACTGGTGGGTTTTGTAGAGTTACCATTAAACATTGTAGCCCATCTGCTGCTGTACAATTTATGGCCACATCCTACCTCATTCATCACTGGAATGGGAATACTACTGACCAGATGTTATCCGAGTAGTGGACAACTCTCAGCAAATCAGTGAAACTGACATACATTTTTAGATTTAAAAGTCTGGGGTCTGAGGCGGTTAAGCTGCATCCATTGCTGACAGATGTGCAGATGCACAGACAAAGCTTGTCTAGTCCTTGTAAAGAAGTATTGCCAATACAATAGGACTCTCTGGAGCAGAATATATGAGCATACTGGCACCATGTCTAATGCCTGGTGTGGGGTAGAGGGATATAAAGACCCCCAGCATTGAGCTGTGGAGCAGTGGAATAACTGTGTCCTCTGGAATGATGGTGCTTAATCCAGTGCTTTGGGGATGAAAAGGGGAGTTGGGAGATGAGGTGGGATGAATGCAATCAAACTCTCCTGAATGCAATGCTCAGAAATTTTATAGAAAGCCTTCAAAATAGTATATTATGTTTAAATGGCTGCCCTCATGTTGTCTCACTCAATAAACACTCCTTGTAACTTCCCTGTGGGAGGGGCCATACTGATAAGTTGAATTGTCTTTTGTTTCATTTTTACATCGACAGCCAATTCAAAATAAGTCATTTTCACTTTGACAGATTAATCTGGTTATTTACTTTAAATGTTATGATAAATTGGCCAATTGTTTTTTTGTTTTTTTTTTTACTTTGAGTTCAATCAAAAGCTACTCTTTCAGAGATATGAGTTTTTGCATGACAAGAATGAAATATGGACTGTATAGACTGGAGAGTACATGGTGTATATTAAAACCCAACACTGGTCATAAGCTTTACCCTGGTACTGATCTTAATCCTAACCGTAAGGCATGAAGACCAGAACTAGCAGCTTTTACCCCCAAGCAATTAGACTGCTCAACAGCCAGTAGCAAAGTGTACCGGTCCACAAAGTTATCTCACCAGTCTCATCACTCCTCCACCCCGTACAAACACACTCTGCACCCTACACTTACTTACTGGAACTGTGACCTCTGCTCAGTCACACTGCATGTATACTGTATGTACTGAGTGTGTACATGTATTGAGTGTGTACAGAGCGTAGACTATGTATACTGCATGTATAGAGTGTGTATAGTGTATGTATATAGTATAGTATATACTGTAGAGTATATATAGTGTGTTTGTACAGTGTATGTATAGTGTGTGTATAGTGTGTGGGTGTATAGTGCAATGTATTGTGTGTATAGTGTGCATACAGAGTATGTATACTGCATGTATAGAGTGTGTATACTGCATGTATATACTAGATATGTATATAGAGTATATTCTGTAGAGTGTATATAAAGTGTTTGTATAGTGTATGTATAGTGTGTGTGGGTGTATAGTGCATGCATAGTTTGTATAGTGTGCATCCAGAGTATGTATACTGCATGTATATAGTATGTATAGTGTGTGTAATGTATGTATAGAGTATATATAGTGTATGTAAGTTGTATATAGAGTGTATAGTGGATGTATAGAGTATATAATGTGTGCAAATTGTATAGTGTGTTTGTATAGAGTGTGTGTGTGTGTGTGTGTGTGTGTGGTGAATGTAAGTTGTCCCCTTTACATCTGTTTAATGTGATGTGATAATAAACCTGATTTGATGTAAATTGAAACCTGCTAAAATGATACATTTAGCCAGTATCACAATACAATATTACCCCTTACTCACAGTGTACAGTAGTGTAAATCGTCTGTATGGTTATTCCTGTGTTTTGTCTGAGATATAATGTGATATCAGTTTAGGAATGTGGTGGATGTTGCAGATCACTGCAGTATTAACTTCAGCAGAGAGTGGCACTGGAAGAAGTTCTTCAGGAGTGAATGAAGATGAGGAAGAAGGTAATATGCAGTGCATATTGATTATGACACATGAACTTGTTAGAGAGAAGGAAAGAAGCTTCCTCGTCTCTGATGATTCATGGTGTGTTTTGGAGCATCGCGAGTGTTCAGTGTAGGTGATGCCTCTTTTTTTCGTGAAGAAAGATGGATCACGAACATTAGTGCGTCTCCATTCTCATAAACTCATTAATCATCACCTTACCACAAATGCCATTTTGTGATATTAATAACCTGCTGTGTTTGTTTGCAAGTGTGTGTGTGCGCGTTGGACCTCGTTTAATGAGGCTGCTGGGCATCGATGCTCATTCCCTCAGATATGCATATGTTGTGTTATTCCCTCTGCTCACCTGCCTCTCCAGCCTGGACAGTGAAATATGCTATCTGCTCTTTGTTCTGCAGTGGCAGGAAATGCGTCGGAGTACATCGCATCAATCTCATTCCCTCTCAGCTCAATATCCCCCTCCGAAACTGGCATGTCTCTCCCTCTCCACAAGAAGCACGTCATCAATTGTTTGTGAAGGACAACAGTGACAAAGCTTTGCATACCTCCTCTAGCCTCCCGCTAACATGATGCTCCCAGCAGTAGACCGGCCCGTTAGGAGCCGCACAGGGGAAGGCCTGACGTAAGTAATGAGGAGATGGATCCATTAAGCATCTATCCAAACCTTGCCAAAGCGCTGAAATATGGGCACGCATCCGAACAATCAATCACGGGCAGTCTCCCAGTATAATGAAGTTAATTCATCTTTTCTTAAAGAGTTTCTAGAATTTAATATTTAATATTTTGTGCTTGACTTGTTAACCTTGGTCACTGTAATGGATTTTTAGATTACACATATTTAATGTGCATTTAAATGTTGAAAAGAATGACTGACTATCTAAAAATGTGCCATAAAAGTCATAGAGAAACCACTTTTCTTTTATAAAAGAACCTTTCAGTGCAAGGGCCTTCAATATGAAATGTGTAATTATATGTTCCATGACAAATCCTTTAGTATAATTTATTGTGGAGTCCGGGAAAAAAAGGAGTAGCATGTTGTTGTGGTGACAAAAACCCTGTATATCCAAAATAGCAACTTTACAGAAGAACTTTAACCTAAAAAAGACAACATTGGAGGATTTTCTATTGGTCCATTCATCATGGAATTTTATTAAAAACAAGTGCAAAATTCGAATTATGACGATTTAAAAATGCAAAAAAGGGAGATACTTTTTTTTTGTGTGACATCAGCAATTTAAAATATATTAGTTAATAATACAATGTTCTGATAAGCACAAAAGGAGGATAACAACAAAACTCAAAAGAATATTCACCATCCCTTCCACTGCCACTTGAGAAGATTCAGAGATCCAAAGACTGGAGAAGGTTGTAATGTATGCTGTCAGCTCACTGTAAGAACTGTAGGAGTTGCTTTCCTTTTCCAGAATAAAGATATGAGGGGGGCATAAAGTGTAGTCAGCAGCAAACCCTGTCCTATGTTGCACTGACGCTAAAAACATTGTGAATCCCTTCCAATTTGTTTTGTATATTTCTACATACATTTAACATGAATTGTGACCAGATCTCCATTTACTAGATAAAGTGAATCAAAATAAATAGATGCAAAAATAATTGATTGTGCATTTGTTTATTGAGTAAAATTGTCTTATGTTCAATATCTATAAAGAATTGTATATGAACCTCTAGAAGTTCATTTGAATATTGAAGTCAGGTGTTTTATTCAAGAGGATGATAATCCGGTGTGGGTTTAGCAGGCCCGGCTATGTTTAAAAGACAAACTTAACAAAGAGTCAAAGGTTTATGGACAAAGGAGGTTTATGAGGGCCTCAGAGTCACTGAAGCTCACCAGGCTTGAAATGGTTAGAAAACAATTTCTAAAGAATTCAGACACAGTCAGACATAATGAGGCAGGTGATTTACAAAGTGGGAAAAATTTACCTCTACTGTTACACTCCCAAAGAATGGTTATCTAGCCAAAAATACTCCATGAATACAGTGAATAATATTAGTGGATGTCACCCCAGGGAAGGACCTATAGGCCTGTTTTTCTTGGAGTAATGTTAAATGTTCATGTGTCCACCAACAGGCAAACACTGAACAAGATCAATCTGCATGGCGGGAAAGCAAAGTAGAAGCCATTACCTTCCCATCTGGAGTTTGCTCAAGATCGCATTGATGAGTCCAATGTCTAATGTAAATTAATACACTAATACAAAATAGAGCATGGTTTATTTTGGGCATAACCCCATCCAAACTGCATGGCAGTGGAAGAAACGTTACAGCAAGACTGCATACTTAAGCACACAAATGGTTATTTTGGGCATTTTGGAATTGTCAAGTTCAGACCCAATAGAAATGTTGTGGAAGAAACTAAAAACTGCAGGTCATGCTAGCAGGCCCAGTTACATCCCCGAATTGAAGCAGCTTTGTAAGTAAAAATCCTTCAACATGTTGTGCCGGATTGATTGAATGCAACACTCCACATACTTTTTCCAACAGTATCTCTGTTGGAAAAAGTATGTGGAGTGTTGCATTCAATCATGTTTGTAATGTTTGATGAAATTGCGAAACAAAATGCATATGATAAAACTTTTGTTTAATTATCTTCTCTTTAGGATGGAGATTTAATATTTCATGGCAAATTTAATCAGAAATATAAAAAAGTCTGACCCAAGGCTTCTAATTTTACACCTACATTTAATTACATCTGAAAAAAACAGTAACTCTTTACCATATGGTTCCTTAATTAAAGTGTTTAACTAAGCACCAAGTAATTAGGTGTTACAATCATAGTTCTTCATGAATTACTCCTCAATATAATAACAACCTTTTATGCTGATTTAAAGGTAATTAATAAGTACCTAGTCTTCAGTTATTGAAGACTCATCATTAACTAATAGTTAAGCATGTACTAACTTAATAGTATGTAATCAGGCATTACCATTTCAGTCAGTTATTTACTAATTACTCCCCATGTTGTGAACTGCAATCTTAACATAAGTATAATAAGTAAGTAATGCAAATTATGTTTCCGTAAGAAATTCTTAAATGCAAAGGGATATAATTGAAGTCTATTTTACACTATATACAGTGTCCTTCATAATGTTTGGGACAAATCCATTTTGTTTAAATTTAGAATAAAACCAATGAGATATGATTAAAGCACACATTCCAGACTTTAATATAGCAATGATGGATACATTCAAGCAGTCAAGATTTGAAGAGAGGCATATCAAGACGAAAAAAAAAAAAAAAAAAAAAAAAGTTTACTGCTTACTGATTAATTACCCTTGAATCAACATAGGTCATTATATTGAGGAGTAATTCATGAAGGACTATCATGGATACAATTTATTACCTAGCGCCTAGTTAAAAAGCACTTAAGCATGAATTAAGGAACCGCATTGTAAAGAGTTACCGGAAAAAAAAAAAAAGTTAAATAAATCTTGCAATTTAAGGTAAACAGCAAAGCTGTGTGTAAAAAGATGCTCCTGCTAAATTACATTTGTCTATTTTTAGGGAAACACTTGGATAGGTCTTCTCTTTGTGCAATATCCTATGTAATACACTGAAATCTAATAAGACAGTGGTGGATATCACTTGAACACATATTCATTTCCTCCAGGCATTCTCTCCACAGACTGACTAAAATTACTAACTCTTTCCTCCAAAGCGACCAAATACCTTCCATATTCTGTGTATGAATCACTTGTAATAATTCATAAAATGAGGATATTATGTGCCCTGCATTCATACCCAGATGAGAACTAGAATCCCCATAGTTGGTTTATGTTTCCTTGTATAATACATATTGTATTTGTACTTGTATCTGACCAAAACCTTTCCAGAGAAGAGGCTGTTTGAGTGAAGCAAGAGCCCCCTCTAAATAAAGCCTCCCACAGTCCTAATACCACAACCACAGAGTGGGCAATTGCAAAAAGGAAAAAATAGCCCAAGTACTGAACTTCCAATAATTAATCCAAAGGCAGCACAGTGTCTGCTGAAGCTCATCTACCCAGCATTGTTTATACTTAGACTTGTACAATGAATTATTTTCTTTTTTTTTCATACATTAGGGGTCTGAGGGCAGGGTCAGGCAGGCTACAAAGGACCTTGGAATTAATAATGGACCACAAAGCCCTGAGATCAATGACCTAGTGTTCTAACACTGTCTGGATACCTGTATTTTCTGCAGAAGATATGCATAAACAGAATACTGTTTGCATATAATAAGTAATAGAATTGACCATCATCACAAACCTAGCATTTTTACCACACAGACACTGTGTGTAGCCACCTTCCTAAAAATATGCATTCATTGAAAGCTGTTTTTATGGTTGCATATCACCATAAATTAGCAGAAGTTTATTTTTGATCAGAAATTGGGCAAATCCATGAAGACAAATTGAAAATTATGATCTTGGATCCTTGATATCTTGGTAGAGTCTAGAGCAGGAAGATACTCCCAACAAAATATTAGTTGTACATCAGTGAAGTAGCAGTAGTGAGGCAATGGATACAGTCAAGCATACAGTAGATCATAGACTATGTACAGATTTTCAAAATACTAATTTCTGTTGAAACTCTTTGTTGATTATTAACAATGTCAGTATTAGTCTTAGAATTTGGACTAGAGTCAGTGGCCGGAGTCCAAAAGAACACAACTGACCGTCGAGGTGAGTTGATGGCTCTCAATCGTTGGTTGGCTCAGGCATATGTTAGCTGGCATGGTGGAACTGGGCAACAGATTCTTTCCTCTGAGCATGTCAGCTGTCTGGTAATGCTGCATCGATGACAGTTTGAAAAGAGGCAATGGCTGGCTTTACATTTATTGGAGAAATGTGTTGAGGAAGCTGGTTAGACATGCACAACGATACACAAAGAAACATGGTCTCTGTCTAGTAAGAATTGGTGTGACAATCATATTTGCAACTGGAAATTGAATTTTAGGCCCTGAGAGAAAGCGATTCATAAGGAAAGGGGAGAAAGGTCGGCGGCTGCCAGAGTCTAAGTGCACCTTTGAGTCAGTCAGAGAGCTCAATGAGACACTATGATATCAGACACTATTTCCCATCAATTCTTAACCATCCTGAAGTGCGAACTCCTACAAATTTCAATAAAGACATGCCGACACCATGGACACTCCACATGAGTCCAGTCCCACTGTCCTTGTAGAATCGCTAACAGTCGCATAGCTGAATAGTCACTCTGCTTTTTTGTGCAGGTAGTACTGCTGGATAGTAGGGTATTAGGGGGTAAGAGATGTAGAGTGATTTTCTTCATGTTCAATGTGTTTATCTACGGTCACCTGTAGATCTTCTAATTCATGTAGTTTTCTAATCACCCAATCATGTGGAAGCAGTACAGTGCTTAAAAGCATGAAGATACAGCCCAGTCGCTTCAAGTAACGTTCACATCCATTTACCGAATGGGGATCTCAGTGATTCTGAGCATGGCATGATTGTTGATGCCAGTCAGGCTGGTTTGAGGATTTCTAGAGCTGTGGATCTTCTGGGATTTTCAGCACTAGTCTCTTCACTCAGTATAGTTCAATAAAGAAAACACACCCAGTCAGCAACAGTTCTGCAGACAGAAATGTCCTGTTGATGAGACAGGTCAACAGAGCATGACCAGACTTGTTGGAGCTAACAGGAAGGTTACAGTAACTCTGATATCCACTCCATACCCCTGGATTGGGGGGGTTGGACCCAAGAACTGAGCTTGGGCTTTGAGCTGGGTTACTTATTTATTTTAAACAGGGAGATAAAAAAATAAACTGAAATTGATAATCAGAAAGGAGAACAAGGATGATTGGGTGTGTTTTGCTTAGACTGCTGGAGGCCAGGCTTGAACCAGCAACCCAGTGAACCAAAGGGCAATGTGTTAGGACTGCACTACAGGGGAAGCATGAAAATGAGTGGAAAAACTACTCCAAGAAGGGGTGGGGAAAGAAAAGGCAATGGCAACCGAAGGAGACAAACAAAGAGAGTCACGCAATGAATGGTGTACTCATACACAGGGAGGCAATAAACGTCAAACAGGGTTCAACAAAAGACACCATCAGCCTTGGGGCTGAAAATAAGGCTGTAACTGAAATGTTTGTTTCACAGAAATTAATAAACTTAAAGGCAGTGAGCTGAGCCCTTGGTTGAGCTTCCTTTCTAAATCAAGAAACTGTTTGTCTTGTCGTTCTTTTATTTTGTCCTAGCTTTGTCTTTACCAGTTTACCATCTGCCCCTCTACAAAGGTGCAGCACTGAGCCGCTGTTTGGGAGAGCTTTTATGCAGACCCCAGCATGTGTGTCTGATCAGCTGTAATTAGCACTGGGGCTTCTGGGAAATGGAGTTTTCAGAACTGCTTCCAGCTGCTTTTTTATTTACTACACCTCCTTGGCCCCCTGCTGGTGACTGGCGGTGCGGTCTGAACCCTTACAAAAGCGTCTCAAAACGCACAACATGTCCAACCTTCAAGCAAATAGACCATGTTGGGTTCTACTTTTGTCAGACAAGAACAGAAAGCTGAGACTGCGGTGGGGACAGGCTCAACAAAACTGGACTGGCTGGAAACTGCGGCCTGATCTGATGAATTTCAGCTACTGCTGAGGCACAGAAATGGTGGGGTCAGAATTGGAGCCTATTGACCCAACCTGCCTTGTGTCTACAGTCCAGACTGGTCGAGGTGGTGTAACGGTGTGGGAAGGTTTTTGCATGCATCATGTCACAAAGCAAAAATCTCCTCAAACTGGTTATATAAACATGATCATGAGCTCAGTGTTCTTCAGTGGCCTTCCCTGTTAAAAGATCTGAAAGTAGAGCAACTTTGGGTTGTGGTAGAACAGGGGATTTGCAGCATGAAAGTGCGCCTGAAAACGTGAACATGTGAGCTGAATCTCTAAGTAGTGTTCCAACCTCTTGTGGAATCCATGCCACAAAGAATCAAGGATGTTCTGAGAGCAAAAGGAGGCCCTACCTCATATCCGTAGTATTAGTCCTCCTAATAAATTGCTCAGTCAGTGTATTTGGGACAATGCTGACATAAAATTGGCAGGGGTTTGGCTTAATAATGCTGTCTATTGATACCCATGAACCCAAGGCATGTTATGACCATTTGATCGTTATTAAAAAATCCGTTGCAGGCCTAGGATCAAGAAGATTTTGTCAGTAGGGCAGTCCTGCGCTGGATTCCATATAATTGGCACTTTGGGTTCAAGTGATTACATTTCCAGAGCTCTAAAACTCATGAAGTATTTTCCGCACGGGTCAGTCGCTGGCCCTATTAAGAAACTCATGAAAAATTCACACCAGCTTTTAGCTGAGCCCATCAGTATTGCTATGCCTGGGAACACATGAATAAAACATGCACAGATGTGATGATTAGGGGCAAAAAGCCAGTCCCCGGACAGCCTCTGCTGGACAAAATGGGTGCAGGCTGCTTGACCTCTCCCCCATCCCATAGTCCCCCCAGCCTTCTGTCAGCACCTCATCATCACTGGAGCATCAGTCTGACAGGAGGACAGTTAATCTGTGAACTCTCACCCATGACATTCATTTTGAAGGCGCGATCTAGCGCTTCTTTCGTTAGCGAGACACGCAGAGATCCAGTCTGATGAAATAGATCCTGACATAAGGATTTAATATAGCTTTTAGATGGTGGGCAGTGATAGTTTAAAAGGGAAAAGAAGATCCTGTCAATGTCTTTTTCTAGTGATGGAGACTACAATTTTAAAGCTTTTAAAGCATATCACTTACAATATTATTCTTTTTTTAAGTTTTATTCAATATTTCAGATACTGTAACACTCAATAAGAAGACATAACATAGAAATATATGAATAAAACCTTTAATGTTCATGACCAGAAATGTATCATTAACTGCTAAATAATAAATAGTACATATTTACAAATTAAACATATTTTTTTTATCTTTTAACAGATTTTTTGGTAAATATTTATGAAGATTATTTTTATCAACTGAATTTAAAGAGACCATATATTTTTTTTTTATTTTTATACTTAAGTTTATTTTCCTTTGATGCATACATAGTAAGAATGTGCTCAGATGTAGTTTTACCCACCTGTTTACCACCCTGTTATTGTACCTTGGAGTGAAGCATGCTGTTTTTCCTTTTATGGAGGGCTCATGAAAAACAAGTCTGTTTTTGTTTTGGCTGGGTTACAGCACAGTGATGGCCCACAGCTGTATAGCATAGTATAGCCACACCAACATGGCCTAGCATAGCTTTTAACACCGTAACAAAAACATTAGAATTTTTTTGTTGTAATTATTCTCAAATCTTAGAGGACACAGTTGCTGTTGGCATCCTCTTGGCACAGTGTGCAGTTAGCTAGACGTATAGGTCAAAGCCGGTAAGCTAAAGTTTACCTTTTAGCTTGGCACCCACTTGCTTCAATGGTTTTTAAGTGATGTAGTCCCTTGGCTTCCCTACATGACATTGCATGCTTCCTACCACTGGTCCTTCTCTTTATGTTGACCAGACTAACATAGTTTGTAGCCTTTTTAGCCTTACTTTCATATTATCCATTGTGTTTATCCTCAAAAGACTTTCACTATTGGGCTGGGCCTAGGTATATTTTGGTGGTGTAAATATAAGGAGTGTTGCCTTTTTTGGCACTCCTGGAGGACACAATAGTTTATTTGCAGTTCACGGCGTGTTTCATGCCCATGAGCACTTCCATGAATCGAACTCTCATTATTGAACTATGCCGAGGTAAATACAATTTTCCATTGTAGTGCACCCTTAAACCATTGACTCCAAACAGGAATAGTTCTTAGCAGTAACAGCATAGAAAATTCTAGGATGTTGAAGCAGCTACCATGTAGACCTTTTTTTTTTTATCATCCGGGCATGAGTTCAGGTTCCGTGCCGGTCTTATTCCGGTACATCAGCCTTAGCGTATTTGACATTTGTCCTGTGTTGACAGTACAGTTTCCTCTCAATTTGACGCACTCTGAGTGACACAGCTCTCCACATCAACCGGTGTGTTAAGTGGCCCCTCAAAAGCAATCCACCTCCGACACACCTCAGTACACATGTATTTCATGGGTAAATAGCTAGGCTGGGAGCAGCGAGATGGCATTCTCCCTTGCCGGAGTGGCAGTCGGGTTCCTGCCTCTGATCTCGGCTCTTTGGATTCCAACCACGGTGCTGCTGAATGGATTCGCAGGTTAGATAAATAAATGATTAAAGTCAAGGGGAGTTAGTGTGCGGACCACTGAGGTAGCGAAGGTGATGCAATCTGTTTTATACAAGCACAAAGAGAACCAACAGAAATAGCTGGTCTCCTGAAGACCCTTTCAGACCTGCAGATGACACTCATGGTTCTTCTGCTGGAAAAATGCTCTTACATGTCAGTGGTAGTAAGCCATATTTGACAGTCAGAGAGACATAAAAAACCAACCTGTTGTACTTCAGCTGATGCCTGCTGAGCACTGACCACCAATTCCAACATCTGAGGTGTATTTTGATATGATCTGTGAGATTCCACACAGAGGATAGTTTGCTTTAACAAGGTTTCCCCAACTCCCCTCTCATCTCTTCTTCCCGTATGCAGCTCGGAATATTTAATAACTAATGAACCAATGTCTTTTTTAATCTTAGGCTCAACCAACATGATGGATGCCCTCCCTCCAGCAGTGAATTTCGAATGTGAAACTCAGTTCTTCCTCTGCTCTGTTCTAATGCTTATTTGATGAGGAACGACTTGAATGTGATTCTCAAGACATGCTCGGATCGATAATGCCATTGAATAATCAAGGCAAGCCCAGAGCACTAGGGGCTTTGAGAACAGAACAACATTGATCAGGGCTGTAGCGTTGTCTAAGCCTGAAACAGGGCTCAAGATGTAAGCCTGGATTTGCGTCAAAATCACAGGGCAAATACACAACCACACTCCATGAGTTCTCCTTCTTCTATTGTGTTGAAATTGATGACATATTGCCTGTACATCATCTATATTTGTGAAAAAGTGTTTTTTTTTTTTTTTTTTCAATTAATGGCCAGTTTGCTGGACATAGTATATTTGTATTTGAATAAATTGCTTTATTTGCCAGCTGGTTTATTTGCTTTTTATTTTATGTTATATGTTATATTGTTTGCTTATTAATATGTATGTAAAAACACCCACAAGCCGTTTATCATCTGTTCTAAAATTCTCTGGGAGCCACATTTGATCTGTCGTCCCTGAAAAGTAGAGATTTTATGCAGTCAGCAAGCTCACAAAGATCATTAAAAAGGTACTTGTGTAACAGGTAATAGTTACATGACATTGTAATCAGAGCGGACAGGGATACGGTTTATGTATTGTTGCCATATATCACCATATATCACCTCTATGGATATATATATATATATATATATATATATATATATATATATATATATATATATATATATATCACTCCATTTTCACAGGCTCAAAATTAACTGGCCAAACTAAATTTTATCTGGACTATTTTTAGTACTTCGATGCAAATCCTTATCAGTCAGTGACATCCTGAAGTCTGTAACCAATGAACATCAACAAATGCTGGGTTTCCACCCTGAGGTGTAGGCTCAGGACATAAAGTGATATGGGTTGGGTTCAGGGGAATGTTAAGTGGTTTGTTAGGTTTAGGTGTAGTAGGTTAGGTTGAGGTTGAGGTGTAGGTCAGATTAAGTTTAGGTTATGTTCAGGTTAGATTTAGGTTTCGGGTTAGGTTGAGATTATAAATTCAGGTTATAAAATTACACCAGTTGCTTTGTAACATTCTCTGTTCAAATTGATTGATTTCTGAGTTTCTGAATTCTGTCAGTTTATGTTGTACAAATCCTGAAATGGTCTTTTAGTCACATCCATGTATAAATCCCTCCTTAGACCAGGCCGGTATATCCCCATGCCACAACAGTGCCTCCGCCATCTTGATTTTATTTGTCTTAATAATCTTGTTCCAGAACCAGCCAGTTATTTAAGATAAAGAAGTGTTAGTCTACTTTGACCTTTTGACCTTTTCACAAATTGTGTCACCGCCTAGATACGTATGGACCTAACTGCACTAAACCTATTGACCCAATGTCTTGCAAAACAAATCTCCCAGCACTCATTAAAGAATCTGTCAGGTGTATATTGTGCCAGACACTTAAAGCTTTGTAATTCATCATTTTGGTTTTCCTTTTTGTTATTTTTCAAAACATGTATTACAGAAATGAACACAGTACTTTTAAAGATAATGATGTTTTCAGAAATAAACTATGAATAGCTCTTATACTACCTCTCACTCTTATACTCTTATAGCTACCTCTTAATGTTCTTGGAAAACCTTTCAAAATGACAGCACCCAGTGAATGTGTTTGTGTGCCTTAGCACAGATTATTGTTTTTTCGGCCATTTTCGCACTAGCCGCAACAAGGACACTCTAAGGCACAATGTGCTATCAGCTTTCAAGTGAAAAAATCTTTCATCCTGTTCACAAAATATGAACCATCAAAGAGCTGCATTGTGTGCTTTCTCCTCACCTGCTCATGTGCATCCACGCTGTGCTTACAAAGTAGATATGGGATTAAAAGGTGATGAAACCACTGAGATTCTAACAGAGATTCATACAACCTACTGTTTGATGATAGGAAATCAGATGCACACCAGTTCTGAATTCAAATAGTGGAGCTCTCGACATGTCAAGGATGTCACAAAAACTTTCCTGAGAAGGCCATCTTCCCAAGTTTTTAGTCATTTAAGTTTAAAAAATATATAAAACTTTGCCTTTAGATAATATCAATGGGATTCCTCAATGATGTCTCCTCCGTTTGGGTTTAATCATAGTAATTATAAAATATACTGGAAAATATTCATGGAAAAGTCTGAAGATGTCTTGTGATATCTGGCACTAAGACATTAGCAGCAGATCCTGTAAATTGTGAGGTGAGGCCCTCATGGATTGCATTGTTTAGCCTCTAGGTACTGAACACTGCATACTGGGAACACCCCTGCTGTTGCGGACCCATGTTCTAACCCAGTTTTCTAGACATCACAGTTTGGCCGTCTTATGCTTGGCCATTTTCCTTGCTTTTAACACTATTACCTTCAAGACCTGACTGTTCACTTGATCAGTGTATATCATTTCCTACCAAATTCTAAATATGCTACAAGCTCAAGTGTGTCTTGTGCTGGACTTAATTACTGTAACTAATATTTCTGGCAAAAAAAAAAAAAAAAAAAAAAAAAAAATATATATATATATATATATATATATATATATATATATATATATATATATATATATTTCCAGCCCTGGAGGTACTTTCAGTGGTAAATCGCTGTAGTTGTTCCCATCATATAGAGTAATTTTACAGTGTCAACAGCCGCCATGCTCTCTACCTCACAGTCCAATATGAGAATATGATTAAAATGTCTGTGTGGTTAGATAGATTAAATAGGAAACGCTGCTGGTGTGTAAATTTCATGATATTTTAAGGTGGAATCTATTTTATATGTTAAGGTGCAAGAGTAAGTTTATAACTTATAACAGACACTGACTCTTCATTAGCTGCTTACAGATCCTGCTGTTGGTCTTAGAAGGAAGCAGACTTTGATAATGTGATTTATTGATTGCACTTCTCTATGAACAATTGTGAACTGAACTGCTGCACTATTCGCAGAGACTGCTTCTCAAGGCCAGTGAGGACCATGGTCAAAATGAAAACTGACCATTTTCAACATAAGTCGAATGCCTTCATTGAGTCTGAAACGGGTCCATAATAAAATGTTGGTATGGGTGGCATAGACCTACTGTCATCTACCAGGTTAAAACCCCTGATGTTTGAGTCACCAGGGGATCATCTACAGTCTACAGACTTGATAGCAGCTGGAAGGTTCATTGAAGGTTTAAGTCAGTATGAATAAATAGTGTAGGGCATTACTGAGCTTTGAGGTAAAGCACCTTGCTACTACTAAGTCCACAAGTAGATGATTGACTGCTTGCTAGTGTCAAGTAGCCATTTAAGTAATTACAAAGAAGGCTGAGAGCAGACCTCTGGTCATGACATGCATGCACTGTTGAAATGGAGGCAGAAGTTGATTGAAGTGTTTGTGAAATACAGCTCGAGGATTACTGTTGCTTTTGTTAATCTGAAGTATTATTTTGCCTCATTTAAATCAAAGATGTGGTGTAACGAATATTAAATGGCTTGTTGCCCAATGAAGTAGAGCTTTTAGGTAGAATGGAGGTCATTAATGTAGTGGTTGAACAGGACTGGTGTAGGTATGTGACCTTATAGGAGTACATTGATTTGTTCCTTTAAAGAAAACACTACTATCCAGAGATTCTTCCTCAATATATTGTAGATGGCCATCCTGTCAAAGATTATAGACCCACGTATGATAGACATTGTCTGTGTTGGCTGTTAGAGCATGCACTTGCTTGCATGTGTTTTGGTTTCTGTGGAAACCATATTGATCTTAGCATAGCACTTGCACTACTTAAAAAGCATGCAAGGATTTTGCAGGGACCGAATAGTAATATTGAGCATATTGAGATGTTTTGGTCTTCCCTAGCATTCGAATGGTGATAGCATTTCCTCTTTATTAGATTTTCAGAAAGTTACACACATCCACAAAATCACGTACAATATCCTTCCATTAGGTTTAATTAAAGGAACAAAAATAGCTTTCTTAATGACTGGCTAATGTGTATATACCACCCCCGACAAGTGCCATTATAACCAGATAATCAATGCTATGTACTTCCCTTCATTTCAGTGTTTTTTTTTTTTAATGTTACAACTTATTACGACTTATATAAATGTGGTTGGTGTGGCGCAACAGACAACACCACTACCTGCCGTGAGCTACCATACCATGTGGTATGGTGGTTCGATTCCCGGTCTGATTGACTATGCTGTGATACACCAATAAGAGTCCTTGGGCAAAACTCTACACTACATTGGCCCACCTCTGTAATACAAGTAACCTTGTAAGTCCCTCTGGGTAAGAGCGTCTGCTAAATGCCATAAATGTAATTTATAAACTCTTTATTTCATATCTTATATTAAAATCTAATGAGAAATTCATGTTATAATATGATATATATATATTGTTTTCTAGATTCACTTTTTCTAAATCAATTAAGTATTCACGTGTGTTTTTGTTTGTGATTGGATTCACCTGAGGCTGGGGTACTTAGGGAGCTAACGCAGACATTCTCGTTGCAGAGAATTATCCTTGCTACGCCAAGCTGTATGGTCGGCTTCGCTGGTCCAGAGATTCTAGGTCTGTCTATGGTGTGTCTCTAGAGTTCGCTCATTGAGAGACGGTTCCTGTTCAGGAGTATATCACTTCATGGTTTGCAGGTTGATCACCTTGAGGATTCGGCGGCCAATCCCGTTGTTAGTCACGTAAGTTTAGTTGGGCCTAATGAGCGCGGTGTTACGTTTGTTTGGTTCTTCCCTATCTCGCCTGGCTCCCTGGCTACCAACCAACCTCAGGTGGCTTTCAGGTTTAGCCCATGTTAGTTTGTCACGTTTGTCTTGTTTATCCATTATCCCTTGTTATTGCTGCGTTCTTGTGTTTTCCCCTGTTTTGTTTAATAAATCTTGCATCGCACCGTCCCTGCGAGTGTTCACCCGTCATTGTCTAGCCTAGCCAGCATGACAGCAGGAACAGACGATGCAAGGCTTTAACAACAAACAGTACAAAGTAACAAGGAACAACCAAACATAAGATAAGAGGTGCAGCAAACTAGGGGATGGACCTAAAAAGCAAAATGTAACGTTGCAAAGCAAACTGGGTAAAATAACACACCTGAGACTGGGAGGAAGCTAAGCAGGGCTAAAACTACAAACATGAAGGGAACAGGAAAAACCAAACAAAAGTCAACTGAGCCTAGTTCAGGAGGACACAAAGAGAAAACCAAAACATAAGGCAGAGCTTCAGACTGGATAAGACCAAAACTACGAAGCAGAGCTTCGGACTGGGTAATAAACAAAACTATGAAGCAGAGCTTCAGACTGGGTAATAAACAAAACTACGAAGCAGAGCTTTGGACTGGGTAATAAAAACTACGAAGCAGAGCTTCAGACTGGGTAATAAATACTACGAAGCAGAGCTTCAGACTGGGTAATAAACAAAACTACGAAGCAGAGCTTTGGACTGGGTAATAAACAAAACTATGAAGCAGAGCTTCGGACTGGGTAATAAACAAAACTACGAAGCAGAGCTTCAGACTGGGTAATAAACAAAACTACGAAGCAGAGCTTTGGACTGGGTAATAAAAACTACGAAGCAGAGCTTCAGACTGGGTAATAAATACTACGAAGCAGAGCTTCAGACTGGGTAATAAACAAAACTACGAAGCAGAGCTTTGGACTGGGTAATAAACAAAACTATGAAGCAGAGCTTCGAACTGGGTAATAAACAAAACTACGAAGCAGAGCTTTGGACTGGGTAATAAACAAAACTACGAAGCAGAGCTTCGGACTGCGTAATAAACAAAACTATGAAGCAGAGCTTCAGACTGGGTAATAAACAAAACTACGAAGCAGAGCTTCAGACTGGGTAATAAACAAAACTACGAAGCAGAGCTTCGAACTGGGTAATAAACAAAACTACGAAGCAGAGCTTTGGACTGGGTAATAAACAAAACTACGAAGCAGAGCTTCAGACTGGGTAATAAACAAAACTACGAAGCAGAGCTTCAGACTGGGTAATAAACAAAACTACGAAGCAGAGCTTTGGACTGGGTAATAAACAAAACTACGAAGCAGAGCTTCACAAAACAAAAGATCAAGGTTACCGCAAACAAGACAGGACATGAAGTGCCAAGACTAGAGAGCTTTTCCCTTAAGCAGACCATGGAACACAGTGATACAGAGGCTGTAACAGAGCTAATTCACGGCGTCGACTGAGTGTGGTTCAAGGGCTTATGAAGCCACAGTCCCAGGGTTGAGTCTAATCAACCAAGAATCCCGGCTCCTTATCTGGGTTCGTGGGCGGAGTCCTGGGATTGCCCCAGTGGGAGAATGTAATTTGTGACTGCAACTGCAATTAGCTAATTACTAAATGAAGAGTGATTATATAGTTTGTACAAATACGTCATAAGATTAAAAAACACTGAAATGAAGTGAAGTACATAGCATTGATTATCTGGTTATAATGGCACTTGTCAGGGGGTGGTATATACACATTAGGCAGACATGTAAACAGACAGTTCCCAAAGATGGTGTGATTTTGTGGGGTTCCCACAATGGAGTGGTCAGTGGCTAACAAAAGAGGTTTAAGGAAGGAACTGATTAACCAGCAACATGGTCATGGGTCTAGTTGTCTGCTTTGATCTTCTAATCTTTCTTGTCTAGACGTGGGATGTAAAGTGGTTGCCTCTTGGGACTGTGGACTGCTTTGTAGCTGAGAAAGTAATGTCTATCAGAAAGTAACATCTACCAGAGTAAAATAATTACAATTAATATGATCTTCCATGGGCTGGTGGTCAGTAATAGTGAGCATAGATTCCTAATATCTGTGTGGGAAGTGGTCAAGGACATGACACTGTGAAATACTTGAAATGTAGCCGAAATTATACAATGGGCCATACTCTCCAAATCGTGTTTAACAGCAGGATTTTCTCCATCATTGTCTCCCAATGCTGTTTTTTTATTCTTCATTGAGTACAGGAGAGTCAGGTTGTGTGTTAATGTGTATGTTGCTCAAGAGCACTATTAGTGGAGGGGTGAAAAAATGCCAGCCTGTATGGACATTTCTATGTGAGATCATGTTGATTGCTGTAGCTTTCCTGTAGTCTGACAATTAGACTGGGCTTCATTTGCATCTAGACAACTGATATTAAGAAACTGCTGCCTGGACTCTATGAACAGGCAGAGTGTGAGGAGGAATAGCTGGGAAATAAAGGGAGGCTTGAGTACAGAATGTGTGCAGAGATTATTGTAGGCTATCGCTTCCTTTTCAGATCATGCTTCACCAGTTCATTTCCTGACCTGCCAGGTTAGACAGGCTTCCATTTGCAGAACACTGACAGGCACCTGTCCACATACTCTCCATGCTTGACATACCCATCCTGGTGGGCTGTCATTCTTTGTCCAGATCAGTTGATTTGGCTAATAATAGAGTTTGAAAAGAAGAATGCCCAGCCTGGCTTGCCAACTTCACATGATATACGGAACATGGAAGGTGAAAAGGATGCACGTGAGATGTTATCCTGCATGTATGAAATAACTAACACCATAACTGGCATTTAGCCAAGATAACAGTGACTGCAGGGCAGTCTGTAGATTATAATACATGGAATATGAAAATCAAGTCAAAGCAAACTATGTTTGCAACCCAGCATTCTGCGGCAACCCCCCCTGCGTATCTCATTGCCTACGTGAGTCTCATGTTAAAAATGGAAGCAGCCATCAGAGCTCAGTGTGTGTAGTTTGTTTGTTTATTCAGTCTCACATAGGGATGCACCCCCTCCCACTAGAGCATCACCTGGCAGAGTTACAGTCCAGGAGCTCTGTGTAGCACCCAGCCACAGGCTTCCACAAAACAGAACAGCATGCCAGGGAAGTGCGAAAAACTCACAAATTAATAAGAAGAAACTAATTAATCAGGCTTACCACAGGTAAAGAGTTTTTTAGGGCACATTAGTTAGGGAGAGTAAAGTGAGCAGGTTCCTATTAGTTTGGGTGGGCTATTTAACCCCTTAAATAGCCCACCCTAAAAGTGTTATTACAAACGTCTATTACCAAAGAACAGCCGCACCAGTCTGTACAGATGTCCCTGTAGTTGCTGAGCAATACACATGGTCTGTAATAAGCCTTGGAGTCTTATGGGGTTCAGCAACACCCCTGAAATCATGGTCTTTAAATGAGTCATGTGATCTGAATTACATTCTGTTATTAATAACCAGCCCATAATGCAACAATCAGGTGTCTGAGGCCTCTTTGTGTCTAATGTGCCATGTGGGGGTGTAATTATCTATGGCTTTGGATATGTCTTGTGAAATTATAGTTCAGAGCCTGAGTCTGAGTCTATATCAGGCCCCATGTGATTAACATCAATTATTATACAAAACACTTTGTATCTGTGAAGATTGTAGGCGACCCAATGGGCTCCGAATATATGTAAGAGATTTCCCTTCACATGGCTATCAAATTAATAAAACTTCTAATTAATATAATAGAAATAACCATTTGTATCATTAATCAGTCCAACAAGACAGAATAGTCACAAATTTGGTGGATAACACCAATGAGACCTTAGAGACGACATTAGAAATATGAATAATTATTATCATGAGATATTGGGTCTGGGTTGACAGCTAACCACTGGGTGGTTTTAATAACTTTAAAAGTTTAACAGCAAAGCAATGGATGAAATACAGCAGTAGAACAAAATGAGAAAGAAAAGCAGCCTTGGCAGCCTTGTCCTTGGGGTTGATGACCCTCAGCCAAAGCATCATTCTGTGAATTGTCCAGGGAATTGTGGGAGCAGTGACCTTGTATGCTTCAGTCCAGGAGCATGTCATATATTCAGAAGAAAAACTGGCTTGGGTCAAAATTGGTTTACAAACTTGTTAACTGATTCGGACCAAAGCAAACCAACTACAGGTGTGAAAATGCCCCAAGTGTGCATCTGTATCCAAGGGGTTGCAATGGTAGTGGTAATGGTACTGTTGTACCGCAGCAGTGGTTACTGTAGATCACACTGTAAACCCCAACCGCCCGTACCCCCCAAATTGATGGGACTCGCCACGCAACATAGATTTGTGGCTTGGTTTAGTGGTTAATGATATTTTTAACACAAACAGGGACTACTTCTTGACTCTTGACCCTTTCTTCATTGTAAGAGTAAGCCTTGCAGGAGAATTCCCCCACATTCTCTTAAGCTGTCAAGCTTGAGAATACGTATAGACTGTTCTGGGGTTTTAACGATTAATTTGTCAGAAATTAACTGAAGGATTATTCTGCTGAAATGCTTGAGCCTGTTGCATTTTAGCAGAGTAAACATCATACAGTGGCTAAACAATTGCAAAGCTCTCAATTACAGAACACACATTTGCATCTGCAGAAATGATAAACAGAGGCATTGTGGATGAGGGTATAATGGCTTCATCCTACGTCCATTAGTCAGCAACTGGATTCATTACTACATAATGTAAGAGGTAGGGTCACATACATGTGACAGCCACTTTCACAAACAGTACTTTACAAAAGTCAGAGGTCACCTTTCATTTGTTTATTTTCCAGCACATTAAGCATGCAGGGGTATTCAGGAGTACTAAGGCATTCAATTCTAAGGAGATTAGATACACTATATCACGCTATCTAAGTGTTTGTGCATCATGAAAATTACACACCTGCAGTGTTTCTTATTTAATAACTAACCAAATAGATGGTTTAAGATTTTGGACTGTGAGGCATGGCAGCTGTTGGCACTGTAAAATTGCTATATTTGATGTTAACAACTATAGTGATATACCACTGAAAATACCTTCAGGGCAGGAAATCAATGAAGAATATTTACACACACACACACATAAACACACACACACACTCACAAACTATTTATCCAAATGTTTGTAGACACCCCTTCTAAAAACATGCACACATAGCTTGTATAGTAACAGGGTAACCCTTTACTTGGATGGTCCATAGTAGTTGCCTTGTAGATTGTAGTTCACCTGACATTCAACTAACTACAACTACTAAAGGGCTCTTAAATGCAACTAAACTCTAAGTTAAATGTAAATGTCTGTCTATTATATGTATTCCTACACCCAACCCTAACCCTAACTTCAACTTTAACTTAACATTTATCTTTTTAGGGTTATATTTAATGTTTAGGTTAAGGTTGGGGTTGATTATTTAAGAGTAGGGTTAAGGATTGAGGTGTAGGGTTACATTTAATAGACAGTTGTTTATATAAAATTTGAAATTGAGTTCAGTTGCATTTAACAGGCATTTAGTTAAATGCTAATTAAAGGGCAGCTTCATTTTAGATTTGAAGAAATCCACAGGTGTTTCTATCCATTCTTTCTCTGTGAGATGACACTCAACTCAACACTGTGGATCTGAAAGGACATTAACTTGAGTATATTTTTATTATGTATAGTATTAAAATAAGACATCTTCCCATATCTCAGCATGGGAAGCCATGTTCAGAGCATAGTGTCAGCCATGTTACAGCACCCATGGTGCATAGAAGCTTAAGTGCCTTGCTCAAGGAACCCATAGTGGTAACTTAGCAGACCAGTGTATTGAGCTCACAACCCTGTAATCAGTTGCTCAGCAGCACTCTAACCATCAGGAAACACTTACTGAGAAAAAGGAAACAAAGAACGGGAGGAGAACCTTTGATCAAATCACACAAAGAGCAGCTGCTGCTCTCAGAACACTGGGATGACCACTTCAGAGTCCAGACCTCAGCATCACTGAATGTGTTTGGGAAGACTTGGGTGGTGAGAAGCAGAAAATTCTCCATCTTCTAAGTCTGAACTCAATAGGGGTAGATAACGTCTCCCTGCAATCTCTCTCCCTGGAAACGTAATGAGGGGTGAACAGTAAGTACTGGCAATTTCTGTATGCAGTTGCCATCCCACCATCAACATCTCCTCTGAACTCACTGACCCCAGGCCACTTTCTGTTCTAGCCCCTGTCTTCCGGAAAGAGGTACGGGAACTTCAGAGCCAGACCCACCAGATTTAAGAAGAGTTTCTTCCCGCATGCTGTTAAATTGGTCTCACCAGCAACACCAACCACAACCTGAACGCACCCACACAGAGACTCCCACTGATTACTCTGATCCCCTAGTACACTCATCATACCCACACTGAGCTCCACTGCTCATGGACTGTATGCACCTTGCACTTTAACTGGAACTCTCTCTTCTGTAACTGAGCTGTGTACTGTTCCCTCTGCCTGGACACTAGCTGCTATACTCATTCCTGCACTGTGCAATGTGTTTACTAATGTGATGGTCACCGGTCTACATATTTATTTATTTATTTATTTATTATGTTAGTATAATAATGTAGTTTGGGCCTTAACCACACCTCCTTTATGTATACATTTGCACATGCATACGTTTGTATTTATTGTCTTCATACTTAGGGGCAGTGGTGGCTCAGCGGTTAGAGCGCGGTTAGAGTGCCGGGTTATCAATAACAGGGTTGTGGGTTCGATTCCCGGGCTTAGCAAGCTGCCACTGTTGGGTCCTTGTGCAAGGCCCTTTACCCTCTCTGCTCCCCAGGTGCTGGAGTTGGCTGCCCACCGCTCTGTGTGTGTGTGTACTCACTGCCCCTAGCTCACTAGTGTGTGTGTGAGTGTGTGTGTACTCACTGCCCCTAGCTCACTAGTGTGTGTGAGTGTGTGTTCACTATCACAGATGGGTTGAATGCAGAGGACACATTTCATGTATCACAAATACATGCACCTTACCTTATTGTCTATTAACCCTGCCTATTGTCTTTGCACTTCTGTACCACATCCTTACCTATTCTGCACCCGGGACTTAGTCAGACACTGTACAACCTTAGATAATGACAATAGAGGTGAATTAACCCCTTCAAAAACTTGTCGGGCTGAAAGTGTTATTACTCAAACTATTACAAACTAGTGTTATAACAGAGCTATTACCAAGGAATAGCTCCTCCAGTTTGTACAGAAGCCCCAGTAGTTAGTGAGTTATATGCCTTAGTGTGATGACGCTCTGTCTCCACATCGCTTCGCTGCGATCCTGGCACTGACTGGCTGGCGCTGTTGAGTAGTGATGTTGCATCGGTGGCAGTTGAAAAATGAGAGGCTTGACTGCACGTGTCAGAGGGGGCGTGTGTTGTCCTGCCCTTACTAGTTTGTTGGGAGCATTGCATGCGATGGTGGGGTGCATATGGGTTGGCAGTCTAAATTGGGAAGAAAACGGGTGAAAAATTAAACATCAAAATTAAACACTTTAACGCTGTTGGGACGAACCAGACACTCACAAATCACAACAATAGAGTCTTCAGTGGAGAAAAGGCAATCCACAGACACGGTAAATGAATCGAACCAATTTAGAATAGGATCCAGTCAGGAAAAGTAAATGAGAGGTTTTTAAAGTTTAGAAACTGTATGAATGCGGAATTGAAATTGCGTAGTTGGGTTAGGGTTTTGCACCTGAAGGACCAAATGCATTTGTTTGGAATGTTGATTGATGATGTATCCTAGCATAGGGGTCGGGGTGGGTGGTATAACGGTAATATTGTATACCGTAGTATTTACCAATGTTGATGGTATCTCTGAATGAGGACGGTATGTGCATTTAAGAGAGCCACAGGGTGGGTTGAGCTCTAAAAAACAGGTGGGAAAAACAAGAGAGTCTTCAATGGAGAAAAGGCAATTCACAGACACAGTAAACGAATCGAATCAGGTCGAAACCAATAACAGTGGAAGCAGATACACATAGTGTAGAAACCGGGCAAAGATCAAAGCCAAAGGCGAACAAGATCCGGTTAAACAAAGCAAAAGGGCAAGACACAAAGCAGAAATCCCGAGCACAAAAACAGGTCCCAAGCACGATTAAGACAACACAGGATAACAGAGCTCTGTATGCTTACGATAATTCAGCTGCAATACTTTGCAATGAGACAAACCCGAGAGGGGTTTAAATACAAGAACAGTGAGGCATACACAGGTGAGGGTAATCAGAACTCAGGCGATGATAAACATAAGAATCGTTAATTGGCTGTTTAAGGGCAGGTGACAGTCACATGAGTCTGGGGGGAATCATGGGTTGTGTAGTCCAGAAATTTCACTAAGCCAGGAGGTAAACCCAGAATGTGACACTAACGCCCCACATAAATGCTTTAAATTAGTTTCGAAGGACCAGAAAAGAATTTGATTGGATTTAATTGTTTGGAAAAGGCTAATTAAATCAGGCTAGGATGCCGGTGTCAGAGTGAGGTATGCTCATGACTCAGGCCTTAATGTCCATCCACTCACTTGCAGGCATGATTTGATTTATGTCTCCCTTTGGGTTTCTAGCTGTTCTCCTTCCACTGAACTGAATTGGCTCCTAATGGGGTGTTCAGCTAAATTATACATCATTCTGTTGGAAGTCGGTGAGTTTGAAATACAGCATGTTACTCTTGACGCAGCCGAGCTTCCAATTAGTCATTAGCAGTGTAATAAAAAATACAATACTGTGAACCTAACACACAGCGCTGTTAGGTAGTGGCAAACATGAAGGTATCGTACACTGTTGCAGTTACATATAAAAAGCTTCTCAGCTGGATTTAATATAATGTAAAACTGCATGAAAATAGAATAAATGGTTTCACATATTTCACAATATGAGCAGAAAATATATCACAAACACATGATTTGCTCTAATTACACACTAAACAATAGCCAGGTCTCTGCCATGATCTGTCCTACACAATTTACTATTCCATACGGGCCCGCTGAGGTGCAATTTATCACCATCTTCTGGAAACTTTGAACACGCCCGAAGGTCATTAAATCATCGAAGCACGTTCAGAGACAAAAGGCAGGGAGGTGTCAGCTCCGGGCTCCTCCTGTGGCGCCTTTCCCCCTTATTGAGATTGAAGCTCTTCTCTGTTTGCGAGCCTGTGAATCCCTCGCTTTGTTCTGTCTAACCGAATACAACCTCAGAGGAGGACGGACCTGGCGAGGATGGACTTGTTTGTCAAATGCAATTAGCCGAAGTGCTTATAATGCTCTCTGTTCTTTTATCTTTGTTCAAAAGGAGAATTCTGCCAAGCCCACGTACTGAGACTGACATGCTCCCTGCACTTGCCCTTTGTAAGCTGAATTAGAATAGGATCCAGTCAGGAAAAGTAAATGAGAGGTTTTTAAACTTTAGAAACACTGTATGAATGCGGAATTGAAATTGCATAGTTGGGTTAGGGTTTTGCACCCGAAGGACCAAATGCATTTGTTTGGAATGTTGATTGATGATGTATCCAAGCACAGGGGTCGGGGTGGGTGGTATAATGGTAATATCGTATATCGTAGTATTTACCCATGTTGACAGTATCTCCAAATGAAGACGGTATTATAACATTTCTGTTCTGTGTCTATCCAGTACACGGTCGAATAAGTTAAGATTTCCTCCATGTGCATTTAAGAGAGCCACAGGGTGGGGTTGCTGGTAGAGCTCACTGATTGGTGATGTCACGCTCTGAAAACAGGTGGGAAAAATAAGGCCATCGTAGTTGGGTTTTAGGACGCGCTGAGTTTGATTGAAAGACACTACAAAGCATGAGCACCTGAACGTACCTGATCTACAAAGACTTAAAGAAAGTCTTAAATATTGATGAAGGTCAGTCAGACACACAATTTGCCTTTATTATGACATCTGAAAAATGCTACATTATCATTGTACTACATCTGAAATATAATGGCTGAGACTGAATATGGTCTCAGCTGTTGTGAAATACTCAAATATACACATGACCAAAAAAATCAACTAAACTCTATATGAATGCCACAAAAAAGAAATCTTCTACAGAGACATGCTAAAGTGTATTCACTCTGTAGTGCCTTACTTTAACATACTGATAACAGTATAACAGTAATTAATCACTTTATCAATGTGTTCAATTAAGTACAATGATTCAGTATAATAATTAGGAATTGTGTCTAAAACATGCAGATTTGTTTTATATTTATATAAGTTTAAGTTAAGAATTTATAATGCCTGGTCAAATTACACACTCCATTGATGTTTAATATGTGAACAAATTCCCTACATAAAACAAATATTAACATATTGGAAAATATACAACATAATATATTTTATGTGAGATTACTTTTTAACAAACCATATTTAACCCTAAAAAAGAGTATGGCTCACCAACGTGCCAAAAGTGTAATTGCAAACTTCTATTACCAAGAAATAGCCCCACCAGTTTGTACCGAATCCATGTAGTTACTGAGTTATGCACCTCAGTGTGTAACTGACCTTGGAATATTAAGGTGTTAGTGTGTTTTTAACAAATTCAGAAAATAAACAGTGATTTCCTCTAAAATGCTTTAGAATGAGCAGAAGTGCATCACTTGCATATCCAAACATTTGAATTTGACTGTATGTAAACATACCTGAACTGCAGGCAAAAAAAACCTCTAATTTAAGTAATTTTGTGAATAACTATGAAGTCCTGTCACGGCCTCTTACACTAAGTACACTAAGTAGTATTTGATTTGCATGGAAATGGATGTGATTTTTAACATAGTGGACCCTTCACACCAAGTCTGATGTGTTTTTGTCATCTGTGATCTGTTAACAGGGCTAGAAACTCCATATCTCTCATAAATTCCCACTTTTTGATTCCCACATTTGATTCTGCTCTCTTTAACTTCCCTCCTCCATGCAAACTGCTCATTAGCAAGGGAGGCTATAATCACAGTTTTTTGTGGACATGAATAAACTAGAATGCACCTAGACAAACTTTAAAAAAGGCTACATACAGTTGCTGAAAAGTACTCACCATCATGCCCCACCCTCGCATTTTATAGTGATGCTATATATATCATATATAGTGATGATATAAAAATATAGTGTATTTCTGCTATATAAAAATACAGCATCTAGAACAGGATGAGCTGTTCAAACGCTTTCTTGATGCTCATTCGTTTGCAATGCAACCATGAAAACAGAGCTTTGATTGGTCTACCTAAGTTTAATGTATCTAACAAGGCGAAAATTGAGCAGTCTCTGATTGAAAAATTACATTGCGCCGCAGTCCGTCAGTTAACACTGGACTCGGTGTCAAAGACATCATTAATATATGTGCGTTCATTTTCCACACTTAACATGCATTTTTTTTTTCTTAAAAAATAGTCTTGGTGTGAAAGGGCCTTTAGTCATTGCTTGGCAAGGGAGTTCACATAGTACTTTATAAGATTAGACATTTTGGGGAAATGCTAGTTAATTAACACACATTCTTAAAGCTAGTCTAATGAGCTTTCAGGAAACTCACCCCTAGTCTCTCTTGGCCTGTGTTCTGTGTTCTGATTTTTTGGCATCCTAACACCAGTCCGACAGCCTACATCAATTCCAATCCCTCTAGTTAACCAAACATCTATTCATTAACATATCAAATATGAAAATTCCAGCATTTGTAACCCATCAGCCATTTTTATAATCATGATTCTAAAGCACAGCAGCCATATTGGTCTTCAGCATGTTCAGCTCTGTTCTGGACGGCATTCAAGAGCCCATAGATTTGGGCATGTTGTGAAAAGAACGGCACATGTAATTTCCCGATGTTATAGGCTAATGGAAAATGGACTAAAAATATTTCACTGCCCCTCTTACAGCCATTACCACACTGCTCCAGCTGATCCCCCACATGCATCCAGTATATGAGGGCAAAGCTGATAAATACTAGGGGCATGAAATTGCCAAGTGCCTCTGGCCTGTGTACACGATAATAACCCTGATAATGGAACCATCTATTTATCCACTGAGTGAGTAATTACAAAGCGAGATGGAGCAGAGAGCTTGCAGGAAGTGAGACACAGAGTGAAGAAAGCTGCAGGGAGGTAGAAATGATATTTGGGGTCCATCTGGTGGGGCTGAGGTGGCCGGAAAGAGAGGAGGACTGCTGGGGAGTAGAAGAGAAGGACTGTGGTTAATGAAGAAAACAAATGCCATGCTGGCTTTTTCCTTTGTACCCAGGAACAGAGAGTGATGCTGGCATAGGTCCACCTGCTGCAAGTGCTGTCCACAGGTCCCTGTCTGGCCACCCCTGGGTCACTCACAAGTGCAATGAATTAATGAATAGTTTTTGTAATTTCTCCAGACCTTGCTGTTTTTTTCTCCTTTTTATCATTCTTGTATTTTTTTCTATGCAGATAATTTGTTTATCTGATAGCAGCTGCTGAATTAAATATAGAATTAAATTGCTGCCTTCATGCACATTGTTGTAATTATTAGAATTATCGTGAATGAGCACCCAGCCTAAAAGCTGTACATGAACATCTCTTCAAGTCATAATTACAAGCTAAAAAAACGCACTGACCTTTTTGTTTTCAGCGTGGCAGCTGAATGGATGGTTGTACGTAGGGAAGAGCAGAAAACAGTGAAATTGTGCTTAATTGAAAGCACTATTCATAACCTTTCATAACCTAATTGTTTTTTTTTTTTTTTGGCACACTTCAAAACAACGGCGGCGAATTAATTGGGACTGGGACATCTCTAATCAATACACCAGATTTTTAACCCAGATTAAAATTACAATTTACCTAATAAGCTGGGTTAAAAATCTGGTGTATTTATTAGGGATGTCCTAATCAAGTTATTTTGTCCCCCAGATCATCTGATCCCATCTGATCTGAGTCTTTTAATGTGTCGCATCATGCAATACTAATCCGATCTTTGTGTGTGTATAAATAATCCAGTCCCACAGTTTAGATCAGATGAGCTGCTGAGTAATACATTCAGTAAAATCCCATTATTTTCAGTATCAGTTTCTATAATAAGACATTCTGTACTGACTGATTTACTTTAGTAGCGACTATAAAGGTGCAGATATTATGGTCCTTTAATAGTGCCTTGATGTCACCAGATGGTTAAAACAAAGACTCAGAACTGGATTGAGATTAAAATAGCCGATGCCCGATTCGTTAAAATATGCCTTGGACAGCCCTGAATCCAGTGGTATAAATCAGGACATACTTACTATTGTACAAACTAAACTAATTCAGTACAGTTCTAGACTGTTCGAGCCAATTAAGCTCTACAACCTAAATACAAAGCACTATATCCACCAATATAAACATTATAAGTTTGATAAAAATATCTGAAAAATGAAACATAATTCTACTTTTAGCAGAAATATAACTTAATATGCTTCTGATAAAACTGATAAAATTGCCTTTTCTGAATGTGTCTGACTGGCTCTCACTGTGAGTTGTTTATCTGCTGTGACCCTGCATTCAGAACTAGCAAGAGACAGAGCATCAAGCGACCAGTCTTTTCCTACGGGAGTACACGATTTGTAGCCGCCTTGGCAACAAGCGGCAAGGGACACGATGACAAGTGACAAATTGAGTTGGGATTTTCTCAACTTTATGCAAATGAATCATGACTCTGTGCAGCAACATTCTAAATGACTGGCTCCAACTAATTTTTCAGACCAATTGTAGACAAGGTGGTCCAAGTTTCTCAGCATCTGGTGCCTAAATGTTATGTTTTTTTACAGGAACTTCATTTCTAATATCATAACTGATATTTAATCATTCATTTTGATTTAATACACAGTTAATAACAATATTTTAGAAAAAACAACATTGTTGTACTGAACATTGTATGCCGCCACACACAACTTTGTGTGACCTCGAAAACACTAACAAGAGGCAAACTAGGGGGAACGTAAGAGACTTGTCACCTGCTAGTGTGAACCCAGGGTTAGAGTCATATTTATATAATATCCATGTGAATTTTGTGATGTATACACAACTCAACAGTCAAACACAATCCAGATGAAAAAAAAACTTAGATTTCTGAAACAATATGCTCATATGATACATTAATAAAAAATAAAATAATAATAATAATAATAATAATAATAATAATATAGTTTGTACATGACTCTACCCATTTATTATTATTATTCATATTATTATTCATTTTTATATAAATTATTAAGCATATTTTTAAAGTTAGTTTTAAAGTTCTTATGCAAAAGTCAAATAAAAATGTAAATAACACATTTTCTTGTATTGCTACATGCATACATTTACATTTATGGCATTTAGCAGATGCTCTTATCCAGAGCGACTTACAAGATTACTCGTATTACAGAGGTGGGTCAGTGTAGTGTTAGGAGTCTTGCCCAAGGACTCTTATTGGTGTAGCGCAGCACAGTCACCCAGACCAGGAATCGAACCCCAGTCTCTCACATGGTGTGTAGCTCAGTGGCAGGTAGTGGTGTTATCTGTTGCACCACACCAACCACCACACATACATGTGTTTACTGCAAAATGTTTTCATAAAAAACAACAAATAAAAATAGATTTAGTAAATATGCACAGCTTTTAATGTGTTGTTATTTTTGCATTTAATGAAATTGAGCAAAAACTGTTATTCTGCTTAAGAAACTAAATTGAAAACACATGTAATTTGGCAGGGATGCTCAAATCTTTGCATAGAACTATTTATTTTTTAAATGCAGTGAAATGTTAGGAAGATGAGATACCAAAATAGTAACTTACAAAGTAGCTAAAGCGCTAACATACGGTTTACTACAAAAGCTATTGCTCCTATACATGCAAAGCATCTCTCCAAACTCTCAATATCTCTGAAGCCTCCACTTGCAGAGCTCTCGACCACAAAACATAATTATGACTTTCTAAAGCAAAAAAAAAAAAAAATGAACCATATGATCAGGACATGAAGGTAGCATTACCATAACATCTTGCACATGTGCCACATCACAAACAGCCCATTTTATGGAAACCTATAAAGATATTCAGACTCCAGCCACATCTGAGTCATTCTGATCCCTCACACTGAGAGCAGATGGAAAAGATAACTGAGGGAAATTGTCATGTTGCTGCCCAAGTCTTCCGCCACTGGCGCTGAGTTAAACACAGGTAATTAGGAAGAAGCAGTGTGTGTGTGTGTGTGTGTGTGTGTGTGTGAGTGTTAGTGTGGATGTTACAGAGTAAAAGAGGACACACACTGCTCCTCATCCGCTGCTCTCCTGGCTTGGGTTCACCCTGTGGCCGCCTGGCCTTCACCCACACCATCTGCCCAACAGTGGGACTGTGTTTATCATAGGATCCAAACAAATGCACCAGCACACAAAGGCCTGGCCGCGATGGCTGCGCTCTGTGTTTGGATCAGCCTTGTGCTTTGTTGCAATGCCCCTCTGGTTATATTGTTTCACATACTGTAGCAGATGCCACGGAGGCTGATTACTGTAGCTCTTTCAACCTGGAGCGGAAACAAAATGGCAGAATCTGTGAGAGCATGACGAAATGGCCAGGGCTGGACTTCAATGGACTGTTGAGGATTGTTGAGGACATCAGCTGAGAGCCTCTCTTATAGTCACTGGCACTTTTTTGGAGAGCCGTGCCTGCCGCTGTAGATTTTGTGGAATGAAAACCCATGCTGCGCTCCAGATAATATAATCCTGTGTACAGTGACCTCCGGAATTATTGGCAGCCTTGGAAAAAGGCTGGATTTTTCCCCCTGGAAAATAGTTAAAAAAAACCATCCAGTCCATCAGTGAGGCAGGCACACATGAGCCTTTACATAAGTACTTGTGTTAAAATGCAAATGACACCAAGTTGTTGACCGTGAAATAAGGCCGTAAAATGGATCTGGAGCTGGCTCTGCTAGTCCATTTCCACAGGTGTCATAACCACCCTTCCATATTAAGGGCTTTGTGTTTCAGAGCAGTATCACTCTTCAGTCCAATCATAGCGCCACTGCAATTAACCTGAATTATGTTCGAATTATGTTGTCAGCTGTGCAGAAATACCCCAGCATGCCATAGTAATAAACTGAAATGAAGAAGATCAAGCCCACAAGGAAAAGTCCCAAAGGTCTGTTCCCAAACACCACTGATCTGATCTTGAGGTGGTTCCATTCCATTGGTGGCATAACCACAGATGGACCAGTCTCTAAAAGGACAATGTAGCTTTTGGGCCAGTGGTTTCCAACCCTGGTCTTGGAGGACCCCCTGCCCTGCACATGGTGGTGTTTCCCTGCTCTAACAAACCACCTTCATCTCCAAGGAAGGGCTTGGTTATTAGGTTATTATCTAGATCAGCCAGGCTAGACCCATTCATGGTTGGAAATCACTGCTTTAGGAGTAAAGTTTAGGATTGGGGTCAAAATAAGGGCTAGTATTAGGTTGTGGGTTGAGATTAAGGTTACAATTATGGTCAAATTGAGGGTTAGGGTTAGGTTTTAGGTAAGTAAGTCTTGGGACAGTGGTTTTCAACCCTTATCCTGGAGGTCCCCCTGCCCTACTTTGCATATTGTGTTGTTACTCTACCACACCCCCTTCAACTTGAGAAGGACTTGGTACTTGGGTTATTATCTAGATCAGGTGTGTTGGGAGCAGAGTAAACACTAACAAGTGCAGGGCACTAAGTCCTCCAGGGCCAGGGTGGGGAACCACTGCTTCCAATCCAAGCCCTAATAATCAAAAAATCCATCTCTACCTAGTTAGCAGGCAGCGTGTACCGTCAGCCACCAGCAGGGGGCCTGATCAGCACAGTAGGAAAGCTGTTGGAGCTGGAGCAAAGAACTCCAAGCCCCAGAATCCCAAGCAGTAATCAACACTGACCAGAACAACCTGTGTGGCACGGTATAAATACACCCAGCCAAACACATATCCCCGTCGCACCTTTGTAGAGGGGTGAACGGTAACAGTGGTTCTAAGTTGTGAACAGTCAGAAAAATAAATGCAAGAGCTGAAAAAGAAAAGAGTTTGTGCTACGAATAGAGAAGAAAAGCAAGGGCTAAAAAGAAAGAGTTTAAGAGTTTACGAACAACAAAGAAAAGCTGAAGTTAAAAGAAAGAGTTTAATTTGTGAACAGCTGAAAAGAAAAAGTTTGCTGTAATCAGTGGCGAAAAGGAAAACTAGAAAAAGAAACTAGCTTGAGATGAAAGGTTTAGGTTGTCCTTTGTTTGAGTAAACAACACTCCTTTTGTTTCCTTTGTTTGTTTTCCCGCCCTTTTTTTCTATATAGCTTCTAAACAGTTTTTATGCTGCCACCTCTCACAGCTGTGGTGGAGCAGTGGAAATGCACTGGGTTCCCATTACCAGGGTTGGGAGTTCAAGCCCTGCCATAGTCTCACCATGCACCAACCTTGTATTGACTTAAGACATTCACCATGAGTCCAAACCCCCATCACCCTGTAACATACCGTTCATGAGACAAAGTTTACACACCCCACCACCACCCAGTTAATCACTGTTCACCAATCCTACCTCTATTCCTAAAGAAGGTTCCTGTCCTCTAGTTCATAGCCGAAGCCTCCCAGAACTCCCAGAAGAGTCCTACAGTTATACAATGTCTTCTCATACTTGATTCACCTTGGGCCAAGAAGATCTGGTCCAAACTGGCAAATGCATAACTAGTGTACCATAATGGCTGGTATACCAATTAAAGGGGTCAGTGTGTGTAGGTCCAAGGTGTGAATACATAATACATCAATCAGCCATAATATTAGTACCACTGACGGGAAATGTGAAAAACAATGATAATCTTCATCTACAGTGAGATCAGTGAAGAGGTGGGCACATTAGGCAGAAAGTGAACAGTCAGTTCTTGAAGGTTATGATGTGTTCAAAGCAGGGGAAAATGGCAAGCTTACGAATCTGAGACACTTTGACAAGGGCTGAACTGTGATGGCTAGACAACTGGGTCAGAACATCTCCACCTGCCTGATGTTTTGTGCAGTGGTCAGTACAGACCAAAGGTGCTCCAAGAAAGGACAAGCAAAGAACTGTCGACAGGGTCATGGACACCAGAGGGTCATTAATGTGATCCATGAAGGCCATACATAAGAACTTACAAGACTTGAAGGATCTGCTGCTAACAGATCTGCTGATGTGGTCTTGGGGAGTCCATGCCTTGAAGGCTTAGATCTGTTGTGGTGGCACAAGGGGGACCTACTCAACATTAGACTTGTAGTGCTGATGTTATAGCTGATCAGTGTAAATTACCTGTCAGGTATGTATGTAAAGCATATGTATAGGTGTGTAATGCAGTGCCACCACCTCTATCAATGCCAAATGTGCTTCCAATATTTGTATCTGGATCTTTATTCCAATATCCTTAATATTAACTTATTTAATGGATGCTTTAAACAAGAATTCGTTCTGTGTTCATGTCCCCGTGTTGTCAAATCCCATCAGACGAGCTGCTGGCAGGTGACTGTTTGCTGCAAAGCACATATTCTCAAATCTGAAATGTGAATATCTCAAATCTGAACTGCCTGATGTTTCTTTTTCATGCTTTTTCATTAATAAATGTGATACACTTTCAACATGTACTTAATCATCAAAACATTCGCCTGTAGACCCATTTGCTCTCGTGTGGGTTGGGAACCACTGAATGCCAACAATCACTTTGGGGAAATAATCTTGCCTGTAATTTTAAGTCAATATTTACTTAGTTTCTCAAAGTGATACAATTACAGCAAGCCTTCAATGACTGCCATCTCCCAGATGGCCAGACGTCTTACCAGCAGAGGCAAGAGATGACTGCTAATATGATATCTGTCAAACATTCAGATCATAGACAGAACAGACAATTAGTGATGCATGATTTACAAACAAATTGTTAAATTAATGCGTGAATTCATTCTGACTATGACAATGTGACAGATCTTCACATTAATGACATGACATGAGACACTTTTGAAATGGTATATAATTAATATACAATTACTCATCAGACTCTCGCTAACAGATCAACATCTCAGTGATGTAGCAGCATCTGAACATTCATTAGATCATCAAGAGACTTTTACAGAAGACTTCTTCTGAATCCAGCAGTTCTTCACTTTATCTGGAGAGTCCAGGTTCAGATCTGTAGATGTTCACCTGAGAAATCCCTGATCATCTAACAGCTCTAATACTGACCATCTCAACATCCTCAACCAGCTGCTGTAGACCTGCTGCTGAGACCAGTCTGAAACTGGAGTTTATCAGCATTCGGCTGGGATTAAGGGGCAAGAATGGGGGTTAGGATTAGGTTGTCGGTTGAGGGTAATCTTAGGACTGGGGCCAGGGTTAAGGTACAGTAAATCTACTGAATTTCAGTTAAGCATCAACAGAACATCTTCAGGATGTTTACCTCAGTGTATGCAGATGCTTCACTGCTGCTTCTGCACTGATCTGATTTTATTTATGTTTTCTCGATTTTTTGAATTTGCCACTGACTTTTTGTCTTCTGCCACCAGTTCCTTGCCCAGGGGGTTGTCTCCACCCTTGCCTTCCATGTTTGGCAAGATCTGCAAGAGTCCAGAGTTTACAAGACCTGGGCCAATAGCTGGGCCTACTCCCAAACCTTCAACTAGCAAATATTGTCTTCTATTATATTGTAAGTATTTTGTCAAAATTGAAGGTTTTCTTTATGCACACTTGCATCTGGAGTCTCCTGGTAGAAATGGCTTTATTCCTCAGTAATGAAGAATTTCGAGCGAATAACAGATTTGACTAATATCCCAAAGATGCCCTGGACTGCTCTTCATCATTCTTTCAGCTTCAGTTTAGTCTGCACCATGTGCTTCCTGAGAGGAAGTGCAGTCAAACAGTTCCACACACATCATCACGAGAAATCTGTATTAGAGATGGGCCTCCAAATCCCTGCTGCCTTACATGAACTAACGGTTTGGTGGGGAAGTGAGATAGCGAGGCAAATAATCTAGTGATTAATGAGGTAAGCCCCACACGCACAGTCATCTCCAAAAAAGCTCATTTCCTTTCAGAACTGATTATGCATTGGCATTCACTCAGTAGTGTCTTCTGAAGGCTACTGTATGTTGAGGAATGATTCATCGAAGACCAGAGGAAATCTGAATTCAGTGTCCGTGTTTTTAAACCTCATCAGACGAGCTGCTGGCAGGTGATCGTTTGCTGCAAAGCACATATTCTCAAATCTGAAACGAGCAGTTCCTCGCAGGCAAACTGTGTTGCCTGATGTTTCTTTTTCATTAATAAATGTGACACAGTTCCAACATGTACTTAATCATCAAAACATTCGCCTGTAGACCCATTTGCTCTCGTGTGGGTTGGGAACCACTGAATGCCGACAATCACTTTGGGGAAATAATTTTGCTTGTATTTTTAAAGTCAATATTTACTTAGTTTCTCAAAGTGATACAATTACAGCAAGCCTTCAATGACTGCCATCTCCCAGATGGCCAGACGTCTTACCAGCAGAGGCATCAGATGACTGCTAATATGATATCTGTCAAACATTCAGATCATAGACAGAACAGACAATTAGTGATGCATGATTTACAAACAAATTAATTTAAACTAATGTGTGATCAAGAGCTATTTTTATTTTTTCATCAATACAAACAAGAACGTTCAGTAAACCTTCAGTTCTGCTTCTCACATTATTTATGCTATGTGTAATGCATCTGAGCATTAATAAGAGATTTGTTTGGTTAGTGCCTGTAAATCAGGATTTACATGATGATGTGCTGTCCAACTCATGGTTGGATATATGGAAATGACGTCTACTACAGCAAAGGAAAACCCAACAAACACATCTACTACAGCTGTTTCTGTACAATTCTACAGCTTTCTACAGCCAATATGAAGGAATTCACACAAACTAGTTGAAAATGAATAAATAATTACTTTACTGTAGTTACACCTACTTGAGTTAAGTGACCTTGACAAAGCCAAATTTTATTTTATCAGCAGAACCTTTTATCTCACACAGAATAATTCTGTATAAGGCAGCAGAAAATGGTTAATTTGATTTACCATATGGAAAACGTACCAAATGAGCCAGCTGTAGCACTGACAAAGTATTTTAATAGATGTATTTGTTTTTTTAAATTTTCTTCCAATTTTGTACTGCCAGTGAACCCACACTTTTGTAACTCCCCCTAGTACCAGCAATGCTCCCGACACTAGGAGAGTAAGGACTTACCACACGTCACCTCTGTTACATGCGACACCAACCTTCTCAGCCTCCACCAATGCAGCATTGCCGGGCAGCTGCACCAGCTAACATCAGTTTAAAAGTGGTGAGGTGAGAAAGCATGGTCACTTGTGCTTTCTCTGACTCTGGCTGCTGATGGCAAAGCAGCATGGCTCAGGATTCACACTTGCAACTCTAACACCATTGACCAGTACTCTGTATTGCCAATTAGTGACCTATTCAGACCTATTCAATTATAGATATTCCAGATATTCCAAAGGTAGAGTGCTCCCAAACCATTGTTTTTATATAGAAAATGTAATCTTTTGGCAGGTCTGTTATGGGCGGGGGGCTACATTCAATTATTTAGTTAGACCAGCTTTAATTGGGCAGCAAAGTAGGATCACCCTGTTCTGTAGAAAAATGTGCAGTTACTGTTCGTTTTCAATGGTTTCTCTGATTTTATTTCAAGCCTTTAGCCTAAATAGTACAATGTTTAAGAGCATGAATCCAGTCCTGAAAGTCAGATGTTGCAGCAGTAGAATTTGTTTATTTCCAAGTGATATTGAACATCAGGCCTTTTAGTAGACTCATGAAGAAAGCCCTAGGATGTGCTCATGTGAGTTAGCTAAATGTAATTATAGGCCCATAACAGCCCCCCACTCCCTCCCTCACCCGCCACGGGTCTCGCTCTGGCTGTGTTTGCTTTTGGAGAGTGGAAAGTAGGGGAAGTTTTTGCCTTTTGAAATGCACCAAAATTGCTTTCGAGCTGCTCTGCCTTGGCACGTATTTTGCATGCAGCAGCAACAAACACCCGGCAGGCACTCATGTGAATTCAGGAGGAGGAGGAGGAGGAGGAGGTGGAGAATCAGAAGGAAGAGGAGGAGGAGGAGGAGGAAGAAGTGGTGGTGCAGGGTTCAAAGTGTCCTCTCCTAAACCGGTTCCAAGACAATCGAGCAGCAGCTGTACAGGAAAGATGCCACATGAGGACCGGGATGGGGGTCGGGTCCGGAAATGCAGTTTATTACACATGTCATAAGAGAGTCTTAGTCACGGGGGAAGTTAGAAGGAAATAAAGGGATAAAGGGAGAGCCCTTAAGAAGAGAAGAAGAGCTATGACTCAAAAGGGGAAACCCAGCCTCCTAGCATCTGACAGTAGCCTCCAAATAGTCAATGATGCTCGAGAACTAAGAGGTTCGTGCTGGAAACAACTGATTATACTGTATTACCATCAGTCAGGGCTGAGTAAATCAGGGGGAGATTAGGAAAGGGCTTTAGAGAGGATCGAGTTTGGATATGAAGAGAGTTGTGCCGGCGTTTTGCTGCATGTGTAAATTTGAATCGGGTGTGAAGAAAAAAACAGACACAGCTCCAAGTGCATTCAGAAGCTCTGAGGCTAAACTGTCTCCAAGACAATCGAGCAGCTGGACATGAAAGATGGCATGCTATGATCAGGGCAGGAGGAAACCGGGGCACTGGAATGATAATTTAAATGAGTTTAAAGCTCAGACTGGGGAGGAATGAAATAAATCAGGGCCATATTCACACAAAGAGAGGAGAGAAGAGAGGACGGCGGTTATATAGGTCTTCTTATCTGAAACGCTGCTGAACTGTGTGTCTGACTGATCTATATGATTAAAATAGTGCTGTAGTCATTTTGTGGAGAAGGGTATTCGGTCATTCCCTGCATGATACGGACTCCTATACTACGCTATTAACAATAAAGGCTCCTTTTAAAATTCTGGACCATGTTGATCTTAAAGATGTTCTATTGGATTCAGATCTGGGGCCAGATTCACAAAAGCTTTCACAGGATCTTAAGATAAACACTAAGACGTTCATAGGAATATTCATGAATGCGATTCTCTTAAATGTTCTCTTAAGAAGGTCTTTTTTATTTTTTAAAGATTTTCTCATGACATTTGTGGATGTTTACTTATGTTAAGGCCCTTGTGTCATTACCTTTTAAGCTACATTTTACTGCTGATCGTAAACAATGCTAAATGACTGATTGTCAATATTCCAATTTTAATTAAAACCATGCGGTGGAAACAGAGTTGAATGGAGGAAAAACAGAAACTAACATTTAACCTTGACATTTAACATTTTCAGCAAACAAGAGCTAGAAGTGAATTTTACTATAGAAACTATCGGTACTTAATTAATAAAAATAACTTTTAATCTCGTTTAATTTCACATGAATTCTAATAATTGATCTATTTAAACTGCTCATTTTTGAGCCAAAGGTGTCAAAAACTGAACAACTTTGCTAAAGGATAGCTAACACAAACTATACAACGGGTGGGTTACAGTCTCAAACTGTACACCAGCAAAGTTTGGCTATGGAGAAGAAACATCTCCTAAAGTGGTTGCTGGGTGAACAGTCATATATGTAATATATAACACAAGCAAAGCTTATAACCACCTCCATCATCTTCATCTTCATCATTATTTAATCCCTTAACACAGGAAGGTGCATTACACACTAAGGTGTTTTGGTGTACTCAGTAGGTGTACTCAGTAACTACAGGGACTTCTGTAGAAACTGGTGGGGCTATTCTGTGGTGATAGAAGTTTGTAATATCACTTTGGGCCCTCTGGTGGACCCAAGAACTGGACCAATCTTTTAAACAAGCATAATGTTTGTTTTTTTAATTATGTGAATCAAAGAGCTCCCTATGTCTTATTACTCCTTCTTACAGGTGTTGATTTTCCAGTGCTCTGTTTAATGTCAGATCCATTAATGTAAGGTTATGAATGCCTTCAAAAACGAATATGATCATAAACGCACAAAAGAAACCCCAACAGCATTTCCTCTACCTTATTAATATCTGGATGCCCTGGATGGACATCTGTATTCAATATTTACCCTTGTAAGCCAGCTTAGGATGGCCAGAGAAATATTGTTGGAGAGATGAGCATGAATATCCAGTGTTCAGCTGCAAAGTCATGCACATAAGTAACACCCCAGCAGTTATGATTAGACTGGCATGGCGCCACTGTGAAATTCTGTGTTTGCTGATTTGAGACCTGGCTGTGAAGTGATACTATGCTGAATTGCCATTTTGTTGGCAACAAAAAAACAGAAAAAAACAGCGTCTGAGTGGTGAGAAAATGATTGTTTTTCTCACACCGTTGACTCCTCGCTACAGATGGAGGCTCTTCCCCCACCTGCTGCCATATCGCCTCTCCTCCTCGAGCTACACAGGTGCTTCTCGGATTCGGGCAACATTGGGATGAGAGAGATGTCAGCAAGAGGTTTGCTTTGTCAACAGCCCCTGAAGGAGCTCTCCACTGAAAGTATGAAGTGGAGGTGGGGGAGGAGAGGGGAGGTCACATGCTGCTGTTGCAGACAGTAATTGATTTGGCCACGACCACAAACAAGCAGATGTTCATCAAGCAGCAATCATTAGCTTAATATGACACATTTGTACTGGAAATATTATGAAGCCATTGATTCATAATCATAATCACCTTGACCGAAATGGCAAAGCTAAGTTAAGATGACAGCTGCGGTGAAGCAGTGGAAGTGAGAAGACAACTCTACTGGGTTCAATTACGAGGCTTTTGTAAGCTTCCCACTGGGACTGCAACCTAATTTGAATTTTGATAACTGGCTGACGGACTGAGATGTATTTCCCTACCATTCAAATGAAGCAATCTGATGAGTTCAGACTCACTTTTCAACTACTTTTCCACTCATTTGCACTGATTCTTCATCGTATACTGGCAGTCAATGAGAATTGCCTAGATTCATGTGTCACATATTCACATTTAGCAGCTGTTTTTGGTGTGTTGAAGGGATCTATCCCATCTGTTCTCTTAAAGGAGGAAAGCAGACTAATTGTGGATGTAGTAGATTGTCATTTGCAGAATTTGGCAGACATACCACAGGTAAAAGTGGCCCAAATCTGATCTTTTTCACCATATGTGAAACAGATGTGTTTATTGTGTGGCAGTAGGAAATCTGACATTTGTCATCTCCGATTTGGGCCTCTTTCACAAGTGGTACTGAAGTCTGATACATGTCTGATACACAGCAGAGAACAGCCAGATTGGAATTAATGCAATCTCTCTTTTTCATATAACTTTTATCTGCTTTGTCGCCCATTTCCTCTTCAATGTGGGCCACCAATTACTCAACCTAGTGAGGGTAGACCAGCTCACAACCACCCCTTCATTATCATATACCTGCAGCTAACCCTGGACACTGTCCTACAAACAGACCTCTCAGCTTAACTAAATTGGCAGTTCTTGCCAATACCTGTGTTCCTGAGCTGGTTTCTTTTTTGTCCTTGGCCTCTTGTATTTTGTGGTATCTTGGAACCCAAGCTTTGTTCCTAGTTTTTGGATAATGGGTGCTCCTTATTTTTTACCTGCCTATCTGTTTGGACCACCTGCCTTTCACAACTTTGACAACTGAATTGTCCCTCTAAAAGCTTCAACCATTACTCTCCTCTACTATTAAGCTTATGCATAAGAGCGTCTGCTAAAACCACTAAAACAGCATGTCTGCAGAACCACAGAGTGAGTGGGCTTTTTTTTTGCTTTTTGCTAAGTACTGGGTTGCCCCACTACTTTTAATTTAGTTAAAACTGCTTAAGTAAGAACAAAAGTCCTTTCTCCGCTGAGTTATAGCAGGCGAGCTCAGGAGCAGAAGCAATCACAATCTCCATTTCAGCTTAGGGACATGACCATTCTCAAACAGCAAAACCTGAGTGATTTCATGGTAGAAACACGTTCACCTCGTTAGTCCAGTACAGGGGTGGGCAATTCCGGTCCTGGAGGGCTGGATTCCTGCATAGTTTTGTGATTTCCTGCTCAAGTACACCTGATTGAACTTACCTTTCAATTGGCAGGTCTAGCAGGATGGTTAGAACAGGGAAATCTGCAAACTGTGCTGGACTCCAACTGCCACCAACGGCCCACCCCTGGTCCATAAAAATGCTTTTACAGCAGTGCTTGTTATATCACTGGATGAAATGTATGAGGCAGAGTTATAAAATAATGTAAATTTGGGAGGAGGAACGTGCCAACGTCCCTTATACCAATCTAATCTCTTTAATTCATATCATGTTTTTCAGTCGGGTTTACTCCACCACTTTTGAAGATGAGGTGTCGCTGCTTGTTTACAGGCATGTCTGTGTATTTTGGTAAATTCCAATAATGGCAAAGAGCCCCTGGCAGGGTTGCTTATGCTCAAAGACACATTGTGGCACCACTGTCCCATCGTTCAGACGATGCAGAAGAAATGAATATATCTATAATCGTTTCTACAGAAATTCTGACAGTTCAAACTTCAGTGTTACCCTGTTCAAAAGGCATGGTTATGACTGGATTCATGAGGGTTCATACAGGGTTCAGTAAAACGTTTAATGTGTTTAAATTAAAGGTAAACAAAGTTTTTATAAAAGGGTTAAAGTGTTAAGTTAAAAAGGTTCTTCAAGACTTCTTCAGAGAGAGTTATCAGAACTATGATACCTCAAACAACCAAAGGACCAAAGGACCAAAGGGCCAGCTCCATAGTTGAAGGGTTATTTGGATTGGTGGAAAACCTTTTGTAGATGGTTCTAAATAGCACCTTGAAAATGGTTATACACCACCAGTCTTATGAGAGCAAAGACAAGTATGGACTTCTGCAGAAGTACCTCCATATTGCATGCCTTTGTCTAGGTTCCTCTAAAGTTTTGTTTCTGTTGTCCTCAGGTTTTCTTCCTCCCAATCAGAGGGAGTTGTTCCTCACCACTGGCTTGCTCAAATAAGGCTTGGACCCTGATCTTTTTAAAGCTGCTTTGTGACCATTCATTGTGAAAAGTGCTGTAGAAATTGAGTTGATGCCCATTCCCCAATTTCCCATCATCACTCTGACAAGATGTTCAAGGTTTATGATCAAACAGTAATGTTAGCATTTCATTACAGTGTATCATAATAATCCAAAAACGATGGAAAATGGACTGGAGCGATGGCATCCTTTTGCATCCCAGCCTAAAACTCAGCCTTGAATATAACCAGCCACGCCCCCCCTTGTATTTCAATGATGTACAGCATGAGTGCTTCACAGGTCAGATTACATATTAAGGTGAGGACAGAAGTGTCTCTCAGCCTCCTTAAAGACATTACACACGTGACATCTTTTAGTGCTTGGCGGTGGACACTTCATTTACCCTGCCTATTGTGTTTTGCCTTGCAAAACCCTGACACCGCTATTGATTTATTTCTGTACCTGCACACACACACACCTGGATATCCCTCATTTTTCTTCTTGGACGCTGGCCGCATGACGAATGCAGGCTCACGTCCAGATGTGGTTTGATAAATGGAGGCTTCTGTGATGCATAGACTGTCACTCTGCCTGTCAAATTCCTACCTGCAATATCTAGGCAAGGTTATCGGGCCCTTCTTCGATGATCTTACCTGAAAAGCACATAAATAACACTACAGGATGTCTGCACTAGGCATAGCTAAATGGAATTAAGGAATTAAGGGAATGAAGTTGTGACATTGATCATGGAAATGGTAAGCAAAGATATTAAGCCTTCTAAAATACAGTATATAGATGATCACACATTTATTTTAACTATGGGCTCTGTGCTAAACACAGGGCATTTTTACACTGAAACTCTGTCAAAGAAGTGTCTCATATAGATGATGCTAGACAAGAAACTTTGTCTGTGAGCATGACCATGTATTTAGTTATTATTTAGTTATTATTTTTTTTTTATATATTCATTATTATAATTGTTTTTTTTTTATCTAAACATAGAAATAAACAACAACTTCTAGATATTTAAAACTGTTTTAAAGATTTATCTTGGTTGCTGTTGTCTTTGTTCAGCAAATATCAGTAAATATCGGACCTTGACCATGGTAAAGTCACTTTACAGGCCTTTTAATACATTCCATGGAAGCTTATGTTCAGCCTCAGACTATAAGGATTTTAAGGGCAGTGGTGGCTCAGTGGTAACAGCACCTGACGGAGATGTGGGTTTGATTGCTAAGTCTGTAAAGCTGCCACTGTTGGGCCCTCAAAAAAGGCTCTTAACTCCCTCTGTTCCAGCACCATTGTGTCTCTGACCCTACTTCCCAAGCTGGGATATGTGCAGAGAACAAATTGGTTGTACTGTTAAGGTATAATGGCAGTAGAGGTACTTAAGAAAATGTGGCTCTGATTGGCTTTTTGCAAAAACTGGAGTATAGGGGACTGATGGACAGGGACTGTCAGCAGGTTTCACGGCTTGTGAATGAAAATGCAGCTCCCTGTGGAGCATTTTTTCTGAAATTGGTGGTGAAAAATCTGCAATGACTTCTAGAAGCAGTTATTACCTGGAAGTGAAGAAATTTTCATTCACAAGTTGTGAAAAACACCAACCAGTCTCTGTCTGTCAGTTTTGTATTTCAACCACAATTCTGAGGAGAATTTCCTGTAGACTAGGATTTTTGCCATTGCTGGTAGACCTGTATGACCGTAAGCCTCCATACACCTGCAGATTCAGCTGCTTCCTTCACACTATGGCCTTGGCTCACTCAAAAGGCATTACTCCTTTTAGCCA